>NW_012130078.1:3510992-3525773 GCF_000143395.1 Atta cephalotes
CGAACCGACCGACCGTACCGTACCGTACGTACGTACGTACGTACGTTACGTTCGTTCGTCGACGTACGTACGTACGTTTCGTTCTTCTTCTTCGTTCGTTCGTTCGTTCGTCGTCTCTCTCTTTCTTCGTCTCTCTACTACCCTACCCTCCTCTCTCTCTCTCTCTCTCTCTCTCTCTCTCTCTCTCTCTCGTGTGACCGGCTGGTACTTTCATTTTATCGACTGGCCGGTGTCGCGCTCGCGACCGTTTATGGCTATTAAATTAAATTCCACGTCAGGCGAGTTACATACGACGGGATATATAGTATCAGAATAGAACGCGCCTCACGTCGAGCCGGATTATTATTTGTATTTTATTACAATTATTCGTCTAAACGTTCGCTTCGTGACTATGATAAGGATTCGGGTCAACGACAAGTTTTGAAATAGGATTGCATGATTGATTAATAATTTTTACAACCATACAATAAAGAATCGAGCAGAAATGAATTTCATAATAAAATCATTTAACTACATTCGATACATGCAATTTTAGTTGAAGCTCTTACAGTATTAATATCGTCAAATGATTATACTATCATTAACATATTATAACTGGTCATTTAACTTCTCGCGGCGTCTTCACAGTTTGACTGAAAATAGCGAGTTGAGTAGGCCTTAAATTAAGAGTTTCTATGCAACATAGAATAACGGCATTACAAGCTGAAAGCGGGAATGCAGCCCGCGCGAAAATGCTATTCTCGAGCACCAATTTAATAACATCGACAATGCCGTGGCGTGACAGTCTATAACTATAATATTAAGCTTCGACACGTTTTATTCTCTTAGAATGGAAATCAACTTTGTAATCACAGTTTTATTTTGCATAAAAAGTCTCGCAACTAGTTTAATCTCTCTTTAACTCGTATCACTAACGTATCAATTATGATGAAGCAAATATGATTAAACAATAAAATTCATATTCTGTAATTTTATTTAATAATTAAATAATTTTACTTGATAATTAAAACCAAGTTATTGCTTTTATGTACTCTTTCATAATTGCTATTTTATATAACAGGTTGATAGAATAAAATGAATTAAACATTTTATTTATATATATATATATATATATATATATTGTATATGTATGTAGAAGAAATCTTTATTAGCATATAATAACAAAAAATAAATATATAAACCTGTAAAAATAAATATATATTGCGATTAATATACTGTCAAGCAAGAATTGAGTTTCAGTAGTATGAGTTGAAAAGAGAATAATCGTCGTCCTAAACTATTAAGCGACTGGTCGCCGACCGGCTAGAACCAGAAACGCGACGCGATAAAAGATCCAATGGTGTGCAACGGTCGTAAGAGAAAAAAAATCACGGTGCAATGCTCGCGGCGCAAAGCAAGCGCGCTTCACCGACGATTATCCCAATGCGGTCGCGGCCTCTTCTTCCTGGTGAGGCACACGATACGCACCTTCACCAGTTCACATTTCTGCAATGAGAAAAGCTCGCTCTCGCTCTCGCTCTCGCACCTCGAACGACGGCGAATAACACGTGAAACAGCCTGTAGCGCAATCACGCAGTTTACGTGGAATGTCGCTAGCTCGTGCCCTCCTCGGCCGATTCCTCGATTCTCGGCTGCGAGCCGTTACGTTATACGAATATCACGCAGCTTTGCTCTTCAGTCCTTAAGGCGTTCGTAAGCGATTTATATCATCAGCCAGGCTCATGCTCTCACGCCCACATGTGCAAGTCTGGACCTGGTTACGTATACGTGTTGCACGTACGCGAATGGCTCTGTACAAGTTGTGGGTCGACAAAGGCCCCGAGGGATCGTATCACGGACTACTGCGGATCTACTTGTCCCACTTTCTAGTCAAACCAATCTAGCCAGGATCGATTCTCATCCTTTGATTTTTCTCTCCAAATGACTTTTTAATGATCTTCAGTTTATGAATAAATCGTAATTATCAAAGAATTTTCGAGAAAATACTTGACCCTGATTTTATTCAATCAATCGTTTATTCGATACAATATTCAAAGTTTCGATTTTATAGAAGTTTAATAGAAGAAAATCATTTTTAAAAATCAAAAGTATTGTATCATAAATTAAAATAATTCTTTTTCAAAAATATATTTATACAAATTTTATAAGAAATATTTACGATTGAAACCTAGTAAAGGTATTTGAAAGAGAAAACTTTTTAACTATAATTAGATAACTCAACATTTATTGAAAGGACCGTTTTGGCGAACAGGTTTGTCAACAAAAATTGCAATCGCTCTATCAGGAAACAGGTTTTCAATCGTATTTATTTTCGTGTCTCACTCGTTTTTCCCTCTTTATTTAGATATTTTTATCATTTAAGTGTGAAAAATGCAATTCTTTGATGTAACTACATACCATAGCTGCTTTAGTATTTCTCTTTTATTTGTCAGCATAAGGAATTTGTACGAAAGACGCTTTCCAAATATGGTTTTGGCGCGTTTAATTAGAATCTCATAATTGGTTATTTAATAAACACTAGGAAGGAACACATGGAAAGTTGTTGCAGATGCATTCCGTCGTTGTCTGAGTATTAATAATGCACTGTCAAAAATTTCGTTACGAATGAATTTAACATATTTATAAAGGAAGTTTGTGATTATGTGGTGAATTGAAAAATAATGAATAATTTAACTGAAAACTAACAGTAGTCTCTTAAATGTAATAAATGTTTAAATTTCATGCAAATCCATAAAATAAAATTTTATGCAAAATATATTAAATTTCATAAAATTTTATGAAAACACTAAATTTCTTAAAATTTTATGAAAAATACATTAAAATTTCATGTATATGTATACAAATATACAAACAACTTTTCGATTATAAAATACAAATACATTAAAAATGTAACGTATATTTAAATAATATATAATATAATACAATATTATACAATTAAATTCAACTTGTGTAACTTAAAAATATATTAAATTTCATGATGTTTTGTGTGCTGTTTACGGAAAATCTCATCAACGCAGTTGATTTATATTAAAGATAACTGTTTAAAAAATATGAATTTGCTACTATAAATGTTATTTTTCACGCATTTAATCAATTTTAATTAATACGCTGTTGCAAAAAAGAAATTTGTTTTCATTACATACAATGATGCAATGAAAGTAAATTTCAAGCCAGTACATTAAGATTTAATGTCATCAATAAAAATAAAGTTACAAGTTACTGTTCATATGCATTAAATGAAAGTCTACATAAAATTGAATGGAAAGTATAGTAAATTTCATAAAATTTTATGAAAAATACATTACGTTTCATGTACATGTCCACAAATGTACTTTTTAATTAAATAAATATGTTATAAATATGTAAATATGTTATAAATATGTAAATAAATATGTTAAATTTAATGTTGTGAAATTGAATTTAATTTGTGTAATTAAATGTCATGACATTTTTTAACAGGAATCTAATATTATAATCATTACTATTCTATGATTTTTTTCTCACAATCTCGAATGAAATATAACTCATTTTTTATAAATTATGATAAATCTTAAGTATTAATTGTAAATCTTAAGTATTAATCTTAAGTAATAATTAATAAATAATGTTTAGTAAGTGCTAATTAAGGAACATCTGTCATAAATTTTAAGAGAAGTATATGTCACAGATCTAAAACTTCAAAATATAAAAGTTATTTAACCCACGAATCAACATTCGCAAATTAAGAAGAACAATAATACAATACATTTCCTAGCAATAACACTTCCTAATGGAAATAAATCGCTGAAATCGCTGAAATCTATTGACCCATTTCAGTATGAATTATACATAGATTTCATTATATATAAATTTCAGCGATTTTCAATGATTTCAGCAATTTATTTCTACCAGGGCTACAAAAAAAATTTTCCAGAAACGACAATATGTAATTTCGTAGATGATTTGATAAAACCAAATCCAAAGCCCAAATTGTTCAATTACTTCAGGTTTTCGAGATATTCTAACCTAAAAATGCCAAAAAGGCCTACTTTAGGCATTTTTAGATTAAAATTTCTCATAAACGTGATGTGATGGAGAAATATAGGCTGCGGATTCAAATTCAACATGAAAAAAATTTGCAAAAATCACCTATGATTATATAGGTCAACACAGTACAACAAAATAAAAAAAATAGATATAATAATTGCAAATATATTCACCGGATACTTAAACCCGATATTCACAATGCTAGAAATCGGTCCGAGATCTCGAAGAAAGAAAAAATTGACCAATTAGTCATGTGACCAAATTGTTCAAATGTGATTTATTAATTCTGTCCGAGATCTCGGACAGAATTAATTTTGTCATGGACCTCGGACTTTAGAGGAATATCAGACTACGAGTTGACAATTACGATTGATGGTTGTCCGATTAGCCCGATTCTATTTTAGCCAATACAATAGATTCGCTACATGATTGGTTGAAGTAGAACCGGGCAACCGTTAATCGTAATCATCAATCCATACTCTCTAAATCTCGTGAAGTGAAATCTCACTCGAAGAGACTGAAAATTTAGTTTGTCTTGAGAAAAGAATAAAAAATACGACTACTCTTGTTCAAGAATGGCAGATTTTCATCTCAATCCTTTTTTTGAAGTGAGGTTTCTCTAAAAAGAATGAGATTTACTCTTTTGAAATGAGATTCACTCCAAAAGAAACTTCAATCCCTTTTTTGGAGTGAAATACCAGGGTAGATGGAACCTCACTTCAAAAAAGGGATTGAGATTTTACTCCTTCGAAGTGAAACTCATTCCAAAAGATGAAATCTCATATTAAATCTCATATTAAAAAAGTGAAAATCTGCCAGTTTTAAATAAGAGTGATCATATTTTCACTCTTTTTTCAAGATAGACTAAATTTTCAATCTCTTCAAGTGAGACTTCACTCCATGAAATTTAGAGAGTAGTCTAGCTAACGCCACTTTGCATACATTTGCTAAATATTGACTTATACATTCAATATAGATTTTATATATATCATGTACAATATGTGTATGATATATGCTAATGTGTCATTTGTTGACTATATCGTTTGGAGGCGTCTGGCCGGTGAACATACTTGCAATATATCTTTTTTTTCATTTTACTGTGTACTGTGAATTCATTTATAATAATAAATGATTCTCATAGATTTTTTTCATGCTGAATTCAAATCCGCAGCTCATATTTCTCCATTACGTTCACGAGAAATTTTGATCTAAAAATGCCCGAAATAGGCCTTTTTCGCACTTTCAGGTTAAAATATCTTTGAAATCTGACGATGAAGGAATTTGGGCTACGGGTTTGGTTTTAGCATGCTAAAAACCATTGAGATTACATACTACCGTTACTGGGTCAAAATTCATATCAGCCTGTAATTAAAAAAGATTATTAAATTTTTTAAATAATCTTCATAATAACGCTTTAAATAATCTTCATAGTAACCGCATTTAAGTAAACATATACTTGAATATTCTGCAAAAAATTTAATACATAAATTTTTTTTTAACTCATAAATGTCAACTGCTCTGCACTTTTGAAAAAGACTATACGATACAAAATGAAACAACAGCACCAAAAGGAATGTCGACTAATCACATGTCGTGAAAAAAAAAAGTGAATAGAAAAGAGGCGAGAAAAGTCGTCTGACTGGGATTGTCCATTTGACTTTACAAAGAGCCGATCTCGGTTTGCGAGAGAGGCGCGTGCTCGGCATGAAGATTTTTCCAGGCATTTATTCTGCGCCTGGTGATCAGTGCGTGAGTCCTGGCAATTGCGAACGCAATTCGTTTACGTTTATTTCTGTCACTTTGCTACCGCGTACATACATACTCTTAGATACTCGTGATTAGTGAGAGAAATCTATGTCCTTCGAGATTATACCATAGCTCAGTTTTTACAACACGTTCAGACCTGCTCTATCCGATCATTGAGTTCGCTGTTATATAAATTTCGTCCAAATAGTACTGTCGCGTTATGCCATCAGTTGAAAAGTTTTTCTTCACCATTAGATTTTGGAATAAAAGAGAGCCAAAATATTTCTTTCGATGAAGGAGACGGCTTTCTTGGTAAACTAAAATGATTTTCCAATTGTACTAACGAGCGAATAAATACGGTACCCATCTTTTAACGGTTAACGTATCGAATCTAATTTTCTCGACAATTCGTCTTGCCGCAAACGTTGTCTATGATCAAATCAGAATATTGCAATACTCAATTTTAACTATTTACGGCATAATGATCACGGTTAAAGGATGTCTTCAGAGTGTTTTTAGATTTCACATGTCATATTTTAAGAGTATCTTGACATAACGGAATCATAATAACTTCATTCGATTGCTTTACATGGACATTTACTATTAAGTATTCATAAACACTTCAGCGCGAAAATTTGACATTCAGTAATCAGTTCTGTTGCATCAATGGAGTCGTAAATATCCGATAATACAATAGCCTGAGTTTCCAATCCTATTCAAATCCAGATATTTTATAACTAAACACAGTTCGCAGTTAGGAGACATGGGAATCAATAATACATGCGTATTCCTTTTCATAATGTCGTCCATGACCACTGGTTAGTGGAACGAGAAAGGAGCCGTCTCGGTGAGCGCAAGGCCGTCATAGGTAGCTGCTGCGATTTTTCTATTTAACAATATTGCTTTTTTTCTATGTATCCATCGCGTTCGCATTTTTGCTCTCGCGACCTGGGTGACGAACGGGCGTTTTATTTATGAGCTCCAACGGTATTACTACCACATTCATTATAATGCATTGTTCGTGCATGACAAGCGATTGTCTGAAAAAAAGGCTGTGCGTTCTCTCTCGTTGCGCTGAAAATTTACGAAGTACTTTAACGCGCAACGAGACATAAGAACGCACAGCCTTTTTTTCAGCGAAATAGTTTCTCTGTCATTGCACAAAACTAAACATCAATATTATATCTGTATTAGATCACAAATTGCTGTTGCAAATTGAAATTTGTATCGGTATTGCATGGTTCCAAACTTCCGTTTTATGTGAAAGGGATCATAATTGTTTCTAGCATTTCTAGCATGTGCTTACGCGGAAGTTTAAAATCGCGTGCTCGTGTTCATACTTCGCCGCGATAAGATTCTTGTAAAAGAATTAACTGCAATCAATTAAGTATTATATGATGCCGAGTTCAGATATGAAACTAAAAACCGTAGCTATAATTTATCAATAAGAGTTGAAAGTATTTAATTGTAAATAATATAAATTCCAATCACAAAAATTAATTGATTACTTTTTTCGGACGCATAAATATAATTACGCACGAAAAAGAAAATTACTTTTTTTAGAACACAAATACGTGTGAAAAAGAAAATAAATAACGGGACTCAAATCCATCATGGACTTGCGCCGTTTAAGTGCAATTACTGTCCAGCAATAAAAGAGATTTCAATGCTCGGCGAAAACGGATAAGTGGTGACTTCAACGCAGGTTCATTATGGTACGCTCGCGTTAAAATGCTTATTTAAGAATTCACTTTACTCTATATCGCACAGATTATTCTTACGCAGATTATTCTTCATATATACTTTACGACAGCATATTTATTCTCCCTTAAATAATGTAAAAGAAATGCTTATTGTAATAAATGAATACTCATACCTTCTTTTAAGTACCTCTAGTTAGAGCAATAATTATTTACATATCTGTTTGCACCTTAATTTTTCCATTTGATTTTTATCATATAATTATAACAAGTTGTATAATACGCAGAATACGTAGAATAAATTGATCTGTTGTACAAGTGATGCAAGAAAGCTCTCTGTTCCATTTGCATTTTTATTTTACAAGTTTTTACACGCATTATAAGTTGATTGTGAGACTATCTGTTTTAACAACTATTGTATAAAAAAATGAATAAAATAAGTCATATGACTCAAATGAGTAATATGACTTTTTTCTACATTTTATTCTTTGTCGAGGTTGCAATTTCTCCAGCTAACTCGAATCAACTAGAGAAGTTTTCTTCTTGATGAGAAATAATTTCACTAAAGATTTCGATATAAATACAGTAATTATTTGGTAATGTGTTACGGACAATTGCCAACCTTATCATGTAATAATTCCAGATGTACGAGCTATAATTATACAGTTGAAGAATTACAGAAATTAAACGTTGCAATCAAAATTATTGTTATGATCGTTTTAATTGCAATTTCTTTAATAAGCATCACTAATAAGCACCGAAACCATTTCCCCGCATTAGCAATATCGAAATCTACAATAATTCACTGAAATTCTACCAATTATAATAACTGCATTCAATCAAATAATTCAATCCAAATTAGTATATCGCGCGCGTTTTTAAGCTTTTAATAATAACATTTTTTTTTATATGGAGAATCTATCTTACGAAGAATTATAAAGATTATTAATTAAAAGTCGCTTTTTTAGCTAAAGAACGTAATAATTAGAGTGATTTAATTATTCCCTATTCCCTTATTAATAGTTTTTATGCTACCTGACATTATGGCAATTCATCTTCTGGATTAATCCATGATCTTTTGTAATTATCGACATTATGATCCGAGCGAGCGCACTGCAAGATGGTAAATTAATCGGATAATGAGCGCAGGAGCAGAAAAAAAAGGGCGTTAAATCAATCATAATATAATAAATCCTGTTCAACAGTCGGATGACCTTGTAATGCCGTCTATGGGTGATCATCGGCGAAAGTGAAGCTCTGAAATGACGCATTGATTCGAAATAGGTGAGGATCTAAATACTGCCATATGTCGAATCAATTAGACCATTCAGGCCTGCCACTGCCATATGCTAATCCGTCTGGTTTAACTGGAATTCGGCTAGATTCAACATTTACGTAATCGTCGATGAGCTCGACTTTGTGCAAAACTTATTAATGTTTCGTGTCAATATTTATTAAAATCAATTAAGCCATGCTCGCTTCAACGAGTCTTTCGTCAGTTATTCTCACTTTCATCGATTGAATATTCGAAGTATGTACAATTTATTATTAGATAATTTTAAACTAGTATTATCTAGAAATTGATTAACAATTTTACTTATATAAAAAGTACTTTATATTAATCTTTCGAATTTATAAAAATACTTTATAACATAAAAAAAATTTATTATATTATACATACTATATTTATTATATGTAGATGGAAGATTTATATTGATGCACAAAGAAATATATCGATTTTTAATATAAAATTTAATATCTCGTCGACAACAATCGATATTTGGATCAATAAAACAAAATCTAAATGATAAAATATTTCCAAAATTATCTCTTAAGTACAATCTTTGATATCCAAATAAAATCATGTTATCATAAATAAATCTGGTAACGTGCCAACGGCATTTGCAATTGCAATTGCAACTGCAAATTTAAACACAATTACACCCAAGTTTTGAGCTCGGAGACTTGTCGTAATTATCGTTTGCGGGCCAGACTAACTACCAGTCTGAATAACTATGTCTTGCCTGCACAGACAGGTATATGAACAAACGGTTACGTGGATGTACGTATTGTCTCGCAAGGAATGTAGAAAGTAAAGTATCTTGGATAATATAGCCCCGACGGGAGCAAGAGTATAGGTTGCTCAGCAGCGAGGATGTGCCTCAGAGATTCCTAACACTATCATCATCTTCATCGTCATCATCACCATCATGCTGCCGGCTACCTTCGTGCTACAGAAAGGTCATTACAGACGGCTGACTGCAATGCTATGAACTGTTCAAGACAAAACGATATTTATTAGTCGAATTTGAAGCTGCCTATTCATTTTTGTTTGTGCCAATCAAAGCGTTTCACGAATTAATCAAATATATTTTTCGCCTTATTAGTCTTAAATTCCAAATCTCTACTTAGTAAGTAGAAAGTTGTATCGAGAACAATGATGTGACTATGATATTTAATATCTGTAGGTAGATAACTATAGATATAACCTGTGGAGTAAGGGAAGCACCTCAACAGTATACGACATAAGGAGGCGATCGACGCGCATCCGCATCCAAACGTGCAACAAACCTTTGACATTTCGAAGATTCTATAGACATCGCGATTGAACAATGCACGCATCCTCGCACAAATATATACATACATAAATGAAGGTAGAATGGCACTTTATATCTCAAAGAGAGCGTAATCGATGCGTTCATTGGCATACTTTTTCGATATCGGATATTCGCTTTCGGAACCAGAAAGGAAACGATCTTAAAAGACTTCAGCACAATGGAACCGGACCATCATCCGTCGCTGCAGCGCGCACCGTGAAATTGACTAGTTACATTTGTAATTAAGCATACAATAGCTCGCAACTATACATTCGCCGGCGTTCGGCGGACAGTCGGCTCATCTTAGTTCGGCACTCGACCGATAAGCATAATAACACGTTTACGGAAATTTTACAATATTCTGCGAATATTCACGAATAATCGGCGATATGTGACGCACACGCTCGCACAGATGATCTGTCTCCATGATCTGTCTCTCTCTCTCTCTCTCTCTCTCTCTCTCTCTCTCTCTCTCTCTCTCTCTTTCCCCTCCCCCTCCCCCCCTCCTCTTTCTTTCGATGAAAGACTTCGTCGCTTTCACCTTACAATGCGAGCAATTTTATATAATCTTCTAGTAGCACTGAATGCTAACATTGCCTAATTATGGGCACATTTTTCCTTAAATATCAGATCAAACTATCAGATCAAAGATATTACAATTAATGTTTTCAAAATAATTTCTAAAGAAGTGAAATATACGTGATGGGAATGAAAAAAAAATTCGAGATATTAAATTTTATATTAAAAATCTATATATTTGTTTGTGCATTAATATAAATCTTCTATGTAAATATAGTATGTAATATAATAAAAATTTATATTATTATAAACTCGGAAGGCTAATGTAAAGTACTTTTTATATAAGTAATTGTTAATAAATTTTTAGACAACTTATATCTCTAAAAGATATCTTAAAGACTTTATCGTGAATAGCATGATACATGTATAAATATATAATACATATTTGCTCAATGTTCTAGTTAACAAGGACATTTAATTGCTCTACATTCCCTTTGCATAATCACTCAGTAAATCTGTTTAGGATATCTAAGACTGTCTCTTTTTGCTAGTCTAAGGACATTGGTAACATTCAATCGTTTCCGAAGGTCCAAGAGGCTACGAAGCGTGGGGAAAACAAGCAAAACTGGTCTCGCGTGCGTTGTATTAAACTACGCAGGATCCTTCGATCCAATCGGCTTGACTCGCAGTAATAATTCTCTATTCTGAATGATCTTTGCGAATGCTTCGTTCATCGCAAGGGTTAAAGTTCTTGCTACCGATGTAAATTGCTAACAGTTAAACTTCACGAAGAAAGAAATGAAGACTGTACGTAGAATCTCTCTTGCCTCTCAGGTTGAATGTATAATTTAAAATGCTAAGATAAAATATGAAAGTACGACGTGTAATAGCGGATTGATATACACTTTGAAAACTGACGTAGGAAAAGGTGGACATCTTCCTGTCGTGCTGCCCTCCTGTCGTGATTCCTATGGTCATTTTGCACCGTAATCCCTTTGTCCATTAATGTTAATACACAGGTTACTTTGGATAATGCATTCAAGTAATTTAGTTGCATTGAATACGAATTCCCGCAAAATATTTTTTTATTAAAAGAAAATAGAGATTTTAAATAGAATTTTATTTTCATAAATGAGCTACTTCAATTTCCTATTCGATATATAGGTTTATGTTCGATGTAGTTTCCGTTCTTGTGCAATTAGTACACAATACTCAAATGAATTGTGTTCAGTTTCATAGTAAGTACACGTTACGTCATAGAGTAATTTGATTTTGACCGAATCGCGGGTGTGCATAGATAATGCTGAAAAGTTACGCAAGATTCCGTCGCGATTGCGATCAAGGTGAAAGTCTTCGAGCTCGGTAGAGCGAGACTTAGTGGTATCAGCAGGCGAGTCCCATAAATTATAGGCAATGTCGTTGGAAAATGTCCTTTATCGATGAGCATCAAGGAATCTTTTCTCGAAGATAATCGCGTGTTTCTCAGTGGATTCGCACATTTTTCATTGTTTTTCATGGCACGGTCCAGCAGCGATACGGATTCGTTTCTAGTGATTTTCTCACCGCAGTGTGTAGATGTTTATCCCGCGAGTCTCCAAGACTTTTAATGTACAATTATCTCGCGTTTATATCTGCGAGCGCAAATCGAGTCGCCTCTCATATGCATGCCTTCTAGGCAGAATAAGTCTAGTGCGTCACGCTGAATTTCACGGCAAGCTGAAATTTTTATCCTAATCGGAAAATATCCGATTTTTCATATGTAAAGGATATTTTTACAAAGCGTGGTTATCTCTAACAAGTTCTATTTTAAGATACCTTCACTTAAAATGCATTTTAAAAAATTATTAAGAATTTATAAAGATCTATATAAATAACTATAACTATAAAAACTATACTTAAATTTCAAGTCCTGTTTGAATTATAAAATGCAAGAATTTCCGTTTTACAACGATAAAGAGAAATTCAAAATTTTTTACTAATTTAGAACCTTATAACAATCTTACAGATTGTACAACCATTTAAAATTTTCAATTCGAGTTCAAAGTATTGTTATAGTCAAAAATTAATCTAATAAGAAACGATGTATAATTCGCGCTAAATTACAAAAATTTTATTTTTAAAAAATGAGTAAGAGGTACATTTTATTATGTTAAATCGCATGACACTACTTCTAAGTCGTTTTGTCACTACTTCTTATATTTAATTATAAGTCTTCTCCTGAGAAACCAAAAATACCGAACGCCACTTCTGCGTCATTCTGACTGCACTTTTTTCACGAACGTAAGACGCTTTCACTAAAATGCGCAAGATCCGTTAAATACTTCTGTAGCAAAAACTTACGCGTATTATGAAATGAAAACGATATAGTAACAGTGACAAAATGTATAGTTAACATTGTTCGAATGAAAAAGAAATTAGTTCGAAACGAGAATAGAAAGAAACGAGAATTTAATTCATCATTTTTGAGATAATTAAACGTTGGGAATATTTTACTATATGATGAGAGGAAGTTGATAGCGAGATTGTGAATTCCGCGTAATTGTTGTCACATTAAAAATGTCAATATTAACGTTGAAATTTATTTTCAACACGTTTCTTAGCAAAAATTTGTTTTTTAAAATTTTTTTTACAATATATAGAATATTTGTAAAATTATAAAAAACAAAAATTTTCTGTTGTATAATTTCCATCAATGTTATTTTTTCCCAATAAATACATAAGGTAAAAAAATAAAATAAACTACAGAATAAAAAAATTCTGCAGCAGTCAAGTTAATATTTATTGCTCGTTCAATAATAGTATGACGCAAGGCATCTTCTGAAGCGAATTTTTATTAAGAGGAAGTTTCACGCTTGGACTATTCGAGAGTGAATCTTCGTGGTTACACGGTTTCTCAGGTTGAAAAATGTTAATATGCTACTGTCTCTATGGATTATGTCAGAAGAAGATCCTGCACAGAATCGACCCGGGTGAGTGTCGAGCTCCTTCCTCGGAAGGACTCCTCACATTGGCTCCGGGGTGAATCAGTCCTTTGTGCCGGGCACTCTCAGGGTCAACCACTTTCGGTGCAGTATATACCTCCAACGGTTTGTATGTACACTCGCAAACACACTCGCTCGTCCCGAGCATGCCTATAGGGTATCCTGAAAGTCGCCGCGTAGCCAACAGTCAAGTACCACTGAGCTAGCTAGGTATTTTCAAACTGATTCACTGCCTCTTTAGACTTGCCACATCCTCTCGAAAGCATGAGATAAGATTTAATTCGTGCGATTAGAAATCAGACTTTTTGCGGAACTTTGAACACATACATGGAATTTTTGGAATATTTATTGCTATACCTACGGAAACGCAAAAGAGTAAATCCAATATTACTCTACAAAAAAACATATCTAATGAATCATACAATAGAACCAAGTGACGTTTAATCTTTTTTCAATCCGATTATAAAAAACCGATTAATTAAAAAACATGAAGTTCGCATTCTTATGTAGAACAAAAAAGATTGCCTTGTTAGACAACCTTGCTCCTTCTTCTGACTTCAGAATCATTACTCGATGTCTATTTTATGTAAACAGATTAGAGTGACGCGATGTATTATATAACATCGCGATGTACGCATCCAATCGCATCCATAACTATATCGAATAATGCTATGATGGAAAAAGCTCTCGTGCGCATCAATCAGCAAAAAACCAAGCAGCATTCTGTGCATTAAGAGTTCGTTAAAACATGCATTCAATCGTTTCTTAAACGTTCTTAAACGTTCAAAGAGATTCATTTCGGTTGAAGTGGGTACTTCGAGAGAAACGACGATGTTTTCCATATTGTCGAGTCTGGCGGCAGTTAGAAGGGGTTGAATCTCGCTGTTCCTTTTTCTCTGGTGATCCTGAAGTTTATTGGCTCGACGCCGTTCAAAGTCGAAAAAATAAATCAAATAGACTGCTGTACGAGGGACCGAGAGTGGCGGGAGATTCGCAGGAAACGCACGGAGGAAGAGATGAGGTTGAGAGAAAGAGAGATAAACAGAAAGAGAGAGAGAGAGAGAGAGAGAGAGAGAGAGAGAGAGAGAGAGAGAAGAAGAGACGAGACGAGTAGAGTACGTACGTTACGTTACGTTACGTACGACGGTACGGTAGGTAGGTAGTTACGTTACGTACGTAACGTTAACTTACTACTACTACGTACGTACGTTA
>NW_012130078.1:3525793-3566047 GCF_000143395.1 Atta cephalotes
AGAGAGAGAGAGAGAGAGAAAAGCGCAGCGAACTATGGCGAATTCGTCTTTGCCAGCGGTAGAGGATGTTTCTCACGAAATTTCTCATCACGAGCCTTTAATTCGAATCGCTGTTGATTCATAACGTCTTGCAACGCAAGCGAAACAATCGCGAGCGATGCGATCAGACCGCAAACATCTTCCTTCTCTTTTAGCGATCCTGCGATTAAGTCAGCGTTAAGAGGTAATTGATTTTTGCGTTCAACGAACAGGTTCGATAAATCGTTTTGCGAGGATATCAGTAGAATACACTGGCGAGACGTCTCTCTCACGCTTCTCCTATTTCTCTCGCCTATCTCATGCAGAAATACAAGTCAGCCTCTATCGCTGATGTCATTGGCATAGATCTACTTTCGTCGATGGTTGATGAACTATATTTCATCAACAGTCTAAAAGCTCTAGAATAGCTCTAAATAAAATAGAATTTAAATAGACTTGTTTTTATTATTCGTAATCTGACTGCAACCTTGACGATAAGTGCAGGAAGAGTTGAATAAATTTCGATAAATAAAAAGAAATTGGCGAATCAAAAGTTAAATTAATTGTTTGTACTGATACAGATTGTAATCGCTAAAATAACTTGTTGATAAATTTATTGCTTTTTAACTTTTTGTGACATCCATTTAATGAAATGAATAATCTAATAATAAGATTGTAACAAAACTATAAAGTTTAACGACGAATTCGTGATATATAAATCTGGCAATTTGATTGCAGAAACGAGACGCATGACAGACGACACCAGGTGGGCGTTATCAGGTGAGGGTTTAGCAGCTTTCGGCGACGCGATCGAGAGATGTCGGATGCCGCCGGCACGGATAATCCGGCATTCGCCAACGAAGACGAGTGCGTTAGCGGTTCCAAATTGGAGAACAGCGGTCAGCAGCAAGCAGCCTTGAACCAGGATCACAAGTCTTCGACGGACAATGCGCCGGTAGAAAATGGCCACCAACAATCCTTCATCTCCCAACACTATGTCGAACCCATTAAGCCGAGCTCGGAGCCATGTTATAAAACGGAAACGAGAATTGAGGTGCCGGCCGATAACACAGAGAAGACTATGCCGGAACCGAAACTCAATGGCATCCACGGGAATGGCAATAATAACGACGCGAGTTTCCTTAACAACAGTGCTACGAGCGTACAGATCAACGGTGAGTTCACAAATAATATCACGTATACGATATCCCGCTACTATACATGGACATACTGAGGCTTGAATACGTTATATGAATATCTATGAACTTAAAACATTATGAGTAAGTAACAATTTTGAGTAAGATTAAAATTAGAAGTAATCGCGCTAAGACCGAGTTAACTGTACATTTCTAGTCACGTAAATATAATGTATGAATAGAAGGAAAGGTACCACAAGAAACCGCTATAGAATAGCTTATCATCTTCCATTACCGTCACCCGTAGGACACGATTTCAGTAAGAGCGAGACTTTCAATCGTTAATTACCGGCATTGGCATTACTACCGGTTTGTAGAGAAAAAGTCGTTCATGACCGATAAAATCCCAGAAAGTATCGTATCCGGGACTTTTCATAGTGGATCCGTTGACACATGTCACAATTATTAACATGCCTTTCTCAATCTCGCGCGTTTTAAAGTAACAACAATAATTTCAAGTATTCCTTATCTAAATTAAATTAAATTCTCGTCAATCTCTTCCTCTCATTAATTATTTGTTTATGTACTTCTTATTAACATACAATATCTTTATATTTCGTGCGAATTTGCTTACCTCGTTACGCTATGCATGCAGCAGGAAACTCGGCCCTGTTTAGTCACTTACTATTTCGTGGAATGCAGTTTCTCCGCTATTTCGTGTGTGACCGGAAAATGAAAACCGGTTGCACCATACGCGTGGATATATATCCCGATAGTAAACGGTTTCCCGTTTTCCGTAGACTCCGGAAAGAAGGAGCAAATCGAGGCCGTAAATCTGGAACTGGTCTCGATGAGGCCATACACAGGCAATATTCAGACAAAGGGTCAAGAAGCCTGCGAAGTACCAGCTGATCCTTATGAGGAGTACTTCGTGCCGGTTAACGAGCATCGAAAGTACATCAGGTAACGAGTTATTTGTCAAAGCGAACGTATCTCTGATGCTTACGTATTCTTTATTTTATTTCTGGTTCCGCCTTCTAACTCTTATTTAATCATTTTTTGTGAAAACCAGTCGAATATGCGAAAATTCTTCTGGATTTTAAAAACAGGGAACAGGAAAAAGAGAAAAACGTACGTCCTTATAGGATCTATCAATTATATATATGTACCGGGTATTACAACGTTTTTAAACAAGACTTTCTATTATTGCTGTCAGATTTACAATGGAATACCATTTTTACAAAAGTTGTATTGCGCACGACAAAAAGTTAACTACGTTATGAAAAGCGAGTGTTTGCTATATAAATTAAACATACCAACACTATCAGATCCCGGCGCGGGATCGCGCAATATATACGTCTCAATATCCATTTCAGAATAATCATACTGCTAGCACTATGTATGTCATAGAATTACGATGAAAACATCTAGAGAAAGAACATTGTGTAGGATAGAAGTATATTTCCTAGAAAGAAGCGCAAGTATTCCGTTGCCGAGGGAATTGTCAGGCGATAGAGATATCTTAGCACCGTTTTTAGCTCCAGCCAATAGCACATAGAGCTTGTGCAAGCTGCTGGTCGAAAAGCCTCACATAGAGTGTTAGACGGTGTTTTCTGTTGTCACGGTACTTAGCAGGGGTCCCGAGGCCGAGGTTGAAACAACCGTAGCTGGAGTGCGTTTTGATTTGGGTCCCGGCGTCGGCCGCGAGGGACTCAGCCTGAGAGATCCCGCCGCCGGATTGGTCGACTATTCCCACTGGCTGACAGCCCTCAGGTACTTGACGGATGTTTTCGAGGGAAAAAAAACAAAAAATACAGCTGGGAACTGTCTTAGTGGAATATCTCTTAGGGGCACGCGGTCGCGTACTAACACGCTTATGCTATCCTCCCTCGAGTCGAATCGAATACGAAAATTTCTTCATAAAAATTGCACGTCCAAGAATTTATTTTTACCCTTTATTTCGTCCTATTGATATCGAGACGGCTTCTCCAAATAAGAGAATCGATGATAATATAGATCACAAAGATCGACACAAATGCTACTGCTATAAATATATGTAGGATGTCACCATTGATTAACTGATCAGGATTAATCCCGAAATGTAGTACCGTAAACCAATCAAAACGCAAACCAATCTCGCGATATGTTATTATTATTCTCAAAATCTAATCGAAGATACTTAAGCAAGAAATGCGCGCAGCAGGGGCGCACATTGGTATATGAGAGTTTAGGCATTAGACTGGGTGCGACCAAGAAAGCTTCTAATCCATAGACTGGACATTGACGAAGGTTGCTAGGAATCGCATTACATGCGCAACGCTGTATAAAATATGCTTTTTGGGTTTAGGACAAGAAAGACATTACATGCAATAGATTCATGTCTCTATGTGACAACGAAATTGTGTTGCAGGGGCGAGAAACTTTACGTTACGAAGGATAAAAGGTCTAAAAATTCATACTGGAGAAGAATGGCCTGGGGTTGCGCGCTGTTGGTTATAGTAATTGCCGTAATCATCGCCATTTTGGCCGCAAGTAAGACAAATCATTATTCTTTTAACTTTACAAGTTTTATTTTTACAAAATATATATTATTCATAATAGTATAAAAAAATATATCATTCATACTATCCATATAGCTATATAAAAAAATATTACACATGTATAAAATAAATTAGACATTTTATAAGACATTTTATTAGACATTTTATACAATAAAATTGCTCCAAAATAAAAATGTTGTATCTTTATTTTAGCTGGTGTATTTCCAATACCGGCTACGGAACCTTTGGAGAACGTAGAAGAAAATAACACACGCCAATTTAATGAAGTGCAGACGGCCGGAAGTCGAGAATATGTGAAGGATCCGCCATTAAGTCCACCACCTTTAACTTCGACTTTTCCACTGTGGCCTACAACTGACGAAACATTATTCGATATTGTACCAGATGCTCTGGATGGAACTTTGAGACTAGACGATTTTAACTGGAATGACGATTTTAGTGACATCAAATCTCGAGTATACAGACAAGTAAGCTCCGAAATAGAGGAGCATCTAGGAAATATTCTTCGACAAGCGGGCAGCATGTCTGTAATCAAAGTATACGACATCAATAAGGAAGGAGAAATAAGATTCAGAATAAGTCATCCACCTCGAAATGCACCTGAAGAGAGTCAGGAATACATCGAAGATGTATTACGAAAAAATAGTAATATGATCGGAGAATATCACCTGAACAGACTTCATGTAGGAAAGCTTATCGATCAATGTGAATATGGCAATCTCAAATGCACCGGAAACTGTAAATATGATTACCCTTCTGGCATATTTGTATGTACCTGTAAATTAGGAGAAATATTGCACCATGATGGCAAAACTTGTGTGAATGATAGTGATTTGAGTAATGTCGAAATGGATGATGTAATGCCACAATCTACCACGGAATTAATTAATGATTTTCAAGGTAGAAGCAGAAATCCAGGCGCAATAGACTTCGAACCCAGACATCCTAATACTTGGAAAAATACGAACTTCAAAACAGGTTTGGCAGAAACAGACACATCGACGGCGAAGTCTAAAACAAAAGATATTAATCCTGAGCAATCTGATATATCAATAGAACAACAGACCGAATTTACACCAACGACGAAACATTCAGTTTTTAAGAATGATGATTCCCATTGGAATCATGAATATGTACATCATTCGAAGGAAACTATTGAAACAGAGTCTCCCATTAAAACCTCCCAAGAACCTTTTGCTGAACTAAAACCTACTTCTGAATCAAAATCTACAACTGAACCAGAACCCAGTGTTGAACCAGAACCTAATGCTGAGCCAGAACCCAGTGCTGAACCAGAATCCAGCGCTGAACCAGAACCCAGTGCTGAACCAGAACCCAGTGCTGAGCCAGAATCCAGTGCTGAGTCAGAATCCAGTGCTGAGCCAGAATCCAGTGCTGAATCAGAATCCAGTGCTGAGCCAGAATTCAGTGTTAAACCAGAACCCAGTGCTGAGCCAGAACCCAATGCTGAGCCAAAACTCAGTGCTGAGCCAGAGCCTACTGCACCAGAAATTATTGTTCCAGAATTCACCGTTAAACCAGAACCAGAGTCTACACCTATATTATCCGCTACTATACTAAATCCTGCTTCTGAACCAGAGCCAACTGCAAAACCAGAAATTGCTCCTGAAGTCGAATTTACTATTGAAGCAGAATCTATTACTGAAAGAGAATCTACTGCAAAAGTGCCTATTACAGAATCAGCAATAACTATCAATGAAACAGACAGTGAGATAAAATCAAAAACGGAATCTCAACATTTAACAATAGAACCGTATTTGAAATCAAAAATTGAAATATCTGATCGACCTGAATTTTCTGTTAAACCGATGTCTCATGATGATACTTCTGAATCTACACAGACATCATCTTCGGACGATGTTGGTACAACTAATGTATTCAAATCTCTTATTGAATTAACAGATAAAAGCGATAATTCCAAAAACAATGAAACTCCTATCACAACTGTAAAGCCTAATGAAAATTCAACAGACAATGATACACCCTTACAGATAATACCTTTAATATCTAAAGATATCAATGATAATGTAGATACTAAAACAACAACTATACAATCTTATAGTAAGAATGATGAAATTACTGAAAGTACAATTATCGAGGCTGGTCTTACTACCTTAAATTATAGAGATTTAAAACAAAATGATGATGTAAATGTTATATCAGTCAAACCTGAGAATCATGCGGAATCAGTCATAGAACAATTTACAGAAAATCCTAATCTTCAAGAAGATAAAGAAAATGACTCTACTACAAAAACAAATTTTGATACGAATTTAAGTAATATCCAAAATGGTTCTGCGACTAGTGAACACGATTTAACAAAACAAAAATCAGACATCGATTTAAATGTTTTTGAACAAGTCAGTTTAACTACTGCAACAACTACTGTGCCAGTCACATCAGTAGAAGAAAAAACAGAATTGACTACTAAATTCATCAATAACGATAAGCATTCATCGACAGGACATATCCATACAATAGAAATAAATGGCATAAGTAATAGAAATCCAGAAACAAATAATTATACTAAAGTACACGAGACAACTACGATACCAGAAACTACTCCAATTGACATGTTTACTCAGCCAATACTTGGATATCGGGAAGAATTTGTACCTGAGCCCGCATTGCAACCAAATACACCAGATTCAAGCGAGAAAAATGTCATCGAACATATGCCGACAACGGTCTTCCCTAAAGTACCGGAAAATTTTGCTCACAATGTCGAGCCACTCAGGGAACCTATCGTGAAATCGGCGGATGACGAACATATCATGTTGATACCAAAGTCCGAGCAACCAGTAGAGATACACGCGATAATTCCAGAACTCATTCCAGAACAAGTTACAAATAAATCTCTGAAAGCAGAAAATTCGACAACAAAAGAAAACAAATCTATAGAAGATACAACCTCGATCGATTCATCTAAAATACATACTAATGAGAATATCGTTCCTGCGAGCAATAATAAACATGTGGTACGCCCTGATGAAATTCAAGAACATTTAACGAGTCACCCTCTTCACCCAGCGGTATTTCCAGAAAATTCGGTAGATCATTTCACAGGAAAGTCAGACGATCGACCTGCTGAGGATATGTCACCATTCTTACCGGACGTTCATAAAGAAAAAGAAAGTCTAAAGAAACCACGCCTAGATAAGGACGAGCAAGATGGTCCTAATCCTTTTGAAACTCATATCGATGATGTTATAACGCATCGACCATTAACACGTAATAGTGCAGACAGAGTAAATGAAACTGAAACCAAAGATTTATTAATTGACGTTATTTCCAAGAATAACGAAAAGAAGATAGATATCATAAAAGAAACACAAAACCATGAAATAAATACGACAAATGACATAGGCAACAGCATACATACTAACAATACAGAAGCTAAGATTCTAAACGTATCACATCAAAATAATACACTGAAATCAGTCAACAATGACGGAACAAAAGACGGCATTGCAGATCAGGAAAATGGCGAAGATAAAGAATTGAAAATAATCCCATTGACAGTAGAAGATAAATCAGTAGATTCAATTTCTCAAACTACACTGCAACCTATAGATAAGAAAACGGAACCTGAAGTTGTAATTTCCGCTGGAAAGAAAGTACAAGAAGTTGAAGATATCACGATAGAAAGCGGTGTGACAAGTTCAGAGAAACCAGAAGAAAACGCTGTCGAAGATCACTACAACGATATTACGGATGAGGCTTTATCAAAAGGATATCAGCACGATAATACCGGCATTCCAATTAAAGTTATAGAGTCATCCAAAAAAGCAGTTTTAAAGGACATTGATCCTATAAAAGTTTCTTATAATGGTCCTTATTCGTCGTTAACTATGTTCGATGTCATAAAGAAAAAAAACGAAACGAACGAAAAGATATTTTCTGATACGACACAAAGTCCGATGGTTACGAAAACCGATGGAGTTATAAATCAAATGGAAGATGGTAGATTGACTACACAAGAACCTGTGTTGCCTATAGAAATTCAACAGGAAATGTCTACGACAACCGACAAAGTTGAAATCACGACTGTAATCGATAATGGAAAACATGAAGAGAACAATACGGATCCGCCGAATGTTGGTCAATCCGACGAGAAAGAAGCTATTACAGCACAAATGACAACAACTCAAGCCACGCTGGAAACTAAAACTACAGCTCAGATCCCAATCTTGCCCGAGGAGTTGCAAACGACAGAAAGTGATATATTATCAACAACATTGAGTGAAGAGGTACCGAGTGTAGACAAGAAAATGGAAACTACTGACAAGACAGTTTCAACGGATGATGCTAGCAATGCAACGAAAAAAAACGAAGCAGAGAGTGTTGTTACACCCAGCAATGTAATGGATACATCGGAAAGAAACATGGCAGCGACAACAGTGTACGAGAGTAACGTCAGCTTAGAAACTGACCGGAAAATAGAATATGATAAAAATGGGCAGATAATTGAAAGTGCGACGGAAAGCATAAAAATTGAGACTATTCCTATGATGTCCACGATAGGAAAAGATATTGTAGGTGGCGTAGAAGGAACTTCGTCTATGCCTAACGATGTCACCACCACGGAAGATGTCAGACCGGTCACGGAAATGTTGGACGACACGGAACCTATGATAGATTATAGAATATTGTTCACTACGGTTCCGCCAAGACCGATATTGCTTGATCCGGAACTGTCTGAAGAGGCGCTCAGAGTAATACCGCTGGAAAAGAGTCAAGAAAGCAAGAAAAAACCAATTGATAAGAAGGGATTCGACAAACATAAATACAAAAAAGAAAAAGACCTGAGTCTGGAGGATCAGAATGAAGACAACGTTTTGACGGAAAGGTTCGATCAGACCATACTTTTCCAAACAGAACCATCGACGATTACGACTACAGAGGAACTGCATGACAGTGTGGTAAGCTCGGATATATACCCAAATGTACCCAGATTCACCGTGGCTGATAAGGAAGGCAACATCGTGCCCATATCGAAATGGAAAGATACAGTGGTTAGAACCGAAAATAAAGATTTGGTCACAGAGACAAAGCCCAAAAATTATCCTAGCTTTATACCTGTATCAGAAGAGATAATAGAGTCGGTACCAGTCACGGAGCCCTACATAATCATGCGAAATTATACTCGTCCCATGATCGTAACGAACGATGCGGAAAAAACGACTGCAAATGAGACGACAGTCGAAAGTCAAACTAATACAAGAGCAAACGAAACGACTGAACAAAATACTTTTTTTTCGGATCAAGTATTCAGCGACCACGAAGAAGCGAAAATAGATCACATTAAGGAAGAGTCGACTACGCAAACGTTGAAGGTAGAGATCGAGAATACCACAGCTAGCAGTCCTTCGGAATTTCCATTTCCTGGGAGCCTCTTGAAATGCTCCACAGGTCAATTTCAATGTGTTAATGGAACGTCTAGGAACGGTGCGTATTGCGTCCCACAGTCCGCCAAATGTGACTCTGAAAATGATTGTTCCGACGGCTCGGATGAGTGGAACTGCACAGCAGAAGATTGTTCGAGTAACTTTCGCTGCGCTAATGGACATTGTCTGAAGAGGCACCTTGTTTGCAATAAGATAGTAGATTGTGATGACGGCAGCGATGAACATAACTGCGAGAACTGGCAGTGCCAGGCTGATGACTTTAGATGCCCAAGCGGTAAGTAATTGAGTACAATTGATATACAATATGCAAGAGTAATAATAGAATAATAATGGAAAATAATAAAGTTTCAAATTCTTGATTGTTTGTTAAGACTTCCAAAAATTTTTTAATTTTGAATAAAATATTAGTAGAATTTTATTACATACCTATACAAAAAGATTTAATAAATCTTGAGCATATTGCTAACGAATAATAAAATTCAATAATCATAATGATTGAGATATCTCAAATAATAATTCTTATCAGAATCACGATAGAATTATGAAATTTTACGATTGTAGGAAGATGCATTCCGGGATTATGGCGATGCGATGGTCGACCCGATTGCGAAGGACATCAGGACGAGTATAATTGCACGGAAATTTGCGGAAACAATGAATATCTATGCCCAACAGAAAAATGGTGCATCCCACAAGCGTGGCATTGCAACGGAGTTACCGATTGCATTAATGGGGAAGACGAAAAGTTATGCGACTGTACCTTAGATCAATTCAAGTGTCAAACCGGTGGATGCATCCCTCTGAATCAAGTCTGCGATGGCATCGAGAATTGTCCAGATTATTCAGACGAATGGAGTTGCCTAATTGCCAATATTACTGCAAATCGAAATCTCACTAACGCGGAAACGGATAGCAACACGGCGAGCGAAGCAAATCGCGTGCCATTTTTAAAGATAAGGTATTTAAATCATACCAAATAAATATAATACATTTATTATTTGTCTTCTTGATTTCTAAATTATGTTTATTAATTCGAAACACGAACTAATAACGTACTATTTTATTAAAGAAAGAAAAAAAAAATTTAATAAAATGTGAAAGGCTTGTGCAAGCCTCCACAGTTATTGGTGCGTAAAAAAGTCAAATCAATAATTAAAACTTAAAACATTATTCAATATATTAAAAACATACAAATATTTCGATCTTAGATTTAGATCTTCTTCAATGTAACAGTCAAAAAAGTATAGTAATAAAAAGATGAACAGGCTGTAATCTCTTCTCCTGATAGCCTTCCAATGTCGAAAGAGTCAAAATAGATCTAATAGTATTGCATAAAATAAATATTAATATAAAATAAATCCAAATATTTTTGCACTTGAAATAAGATATAGATATATTTGCCCTTTAAAAGAAAAAAAGCGAAGATGTCGAATGGCAAAAGTGCAAACAACGCGAACAGACCTACAATAAAACGAAAATAAAGCAAGAAGAGAGATTACGCTTTCGCGCAAAGTGACGTAAAACCTCACAGTAGCACACAGCATCTTAAACACAGGATGTTAAAAAAGCACTAAAAAAAGTAGCAACGCCTGTAAGCGCTTTTGCAGCTGTGCTATTTGGGGTATAACAAGAAAAAATAATTATAAATAATCATTTTTAAAAAAATCTTAATTATTTCATTAGCTCGAAATGAATTAATATGAGTAATGTATTAATGTATTAATATACGAGTATAAATATAACTTTTTAGGAAAATTATAAAGACGTGTGCTTATATAAATAAAAAAAAAGTTCTTGAAAATATTGGGAAACAATGAAAATAAATATTCTAAAAATTAATAATAAGTATTTCATACTTTGCAATAAAAAAGATATAAAATTTCGATCCAGACAATATAACGGCGACTATCAACTAGTCTGCTCGGACGGATGGAGCGAAGAATTCAGCGATTCCTATTGTCAAGCTTTGGGATTCGTCGGATCTGACGAGACACTCGAATCGTTCGCGTGGGATAGAAGCCAGAAAATCCTAAGACTGAAGACAAATCCTAATTATCGCCTGCCGCTAGTCACGAACTTAGAGGAAGTGGGATTCTGCGTCTCAGACAAAGTTATGCAAGTGTCGTGTCAGGAATTCACTTGTGGTCTCCATGCGGAAGAATTGACCGCAAGGTTGACAGATCCTCCTGAGCGATGGGCTAGTACGGCCTTGTTGAAGAAATCGGAAGAAGGGACTGTTTGTACAGCCAGTATAATCGGCCCTATGCATGCTCTAACTAGTTATTCCTGCATCTATAGGTAATTTGATACAAAAATGATTGTACGAAGTTATTTATAAAGAGCAGACAAACATAAAAGATAAAAAATGCGTAACGTTTTCTTAAGAGGATCTTAAGGCCGTTTGTATTACCGATTAAATCATAATTTTTGTATAACAATTACTTTTTTCCTCTTTTATCCTTTCTAGGAAAATCCTTTTCTAGGATTAAAGTATATGCATTAATACATGTCGATGAATTGGAATTTTTGCTGCGGATAAAAAATTTCTTAAGATTTCAATTTCGAAGATTTCAATTTTTTGTCATTCTCGATATAAATTCCATCTCACAGACGCGTATACTTCAATAAAAGAATTTTTGAATCTGAAAAGAAGAAAAAATTAAGTAATTGTTACAAAATTACGATTTAGTCGGTAATACAGACGGCTTTGGAATCCCCTTAATCCTTGTAACAAAAATTTTTATGAAAAGGTACAAAAAAAATTATACAGATTGAGACAAGATATCTTGGAAATTTTTAATTTTTTATAGATATTCGTAGTGAAACATAAATGAGATTTATCTATCTTAATTAAGTCAGAATCAGACTACACATTGAAAATTGATTGAAATTTGAATGAAATGAATCAAAATAATAGGAGCTAAAATTCTTTTACCTCACATTTAAATTAAATGTGAGGTGGTTAAATTTCAGTCTTCAATCTTCAATTTTTAATCTTTAATGCGTATACAGTCTGATTCCGGTCTTAAGGGAATCTTAAAGCCTGTATTACCAATTAAGTCGTAATCTTTGTATAACAATTGCTTTTTTTTCTTTTATAGATTCGAAAATTCTTTTATAGATTCGGAAATTCTTTTCCAGGATTAAAGTATACGCATTAATACGTGTGGTATGGAGTACTTCTATGAGGTGGAGTTTATGCTGAAAACGACAAAAAATTTTTCTTAAAATCCTCGCACACTAATCCTGAAATTGGATCCCGGTGAAATCAAATAATTTTCTCATATGTTATCTGCTAAATGCTAAATAAAATATATTAGCGCAAAAAATGAACGGTTTTCGTGTTCGATTCACCTACAGTCACTGACATCATACCATAAAATACTTCCAATAATTTCTAAACGATTGATCTAAAATGGATAAAATTATAGTGTTTTGAAAAGGCCTCAACAAGGACTACAAGAAAATGAAAGAAAAAATGGGGAATCTCACTTAAAAAATTTGAGTTGACTTTGCCCTATTGGCGACGCCACCCTAAGTCAAACTGATGAAACCAGTAACTAGATCTTTTTAAACTCTACAACTTTTATCTGAAATATTTTTTTATAAAACTTATAGTTTTCCAGATATTTTGCCGTTTTTTAAAAAAAATTTTTTGTCGTTTCGATATAAACTTCACACAAACACGTATTAATGCATATACTTTAATCCTAGAAAAAGATTTTCGAATCTGTAAAAAAGAAAAAAAATAATTGTTAGTATTTTATAAATAAAATTATAAGATCCTTGACAGGAAAATTTTTACGAAAAATTGCATAGATTGAGACAAGATCTTAGTTAAAAATTCATAATTTTTCATAGATATTCATAATGAGACGTAGAGTGGCATTGTTTGAAGACGAAGGATTTCTTGGTTTTTCAAATAAATGATGCCACTCTACGTCCTATTATGAATATCTATAAAATTATGAATATCTATAAAAATTTCTAAGATCTTATCTCAATTCATTGTTGCAGTTTTTCGTAAACATTTTTCCACCAGGGATCTTATTGTATAATTTTATTTCGATTTATAAAATAGAATATTTTATTTTTAACATAATATGTAACACATTATTGTTAATACATAATTTTTTACACTTGCTCCAGTAGACACAAGGAAAAGAATGGATGGCAGCTTTTTACCAATGGAAATATGTTAAAAGGAAACACTGTTAAAAATATCATTCCCTATCCTCGAGTGAAATATAATCAATTCCTGTACAATAACGACATCGCTCTAATCAAATTAGGAGAACCATTGGTATTTTCCAGAAATATTAGCGCCATATGTCTTCCCAAACAGCCTATCCAGGTATACTTTCAATTAAATTTTCTGATAAGGCTATGTGTATGCTCATTGTTTAATTAACACATTCCTGATTTCTATATACATGATGATTTTTCAGCCGGAGCAAATTTGCGTAACAGTAGGATGGACATTCCCTAGAAACGGGGAAATGAATTTACAACAATATCTCAAATTCATGCCTCTTCCATTGAATAATTCCGATAAGTGTAACGCCACGAGCCATTATGCAGGATTCATCACAAAGTACGATATATGCATGGATAAAAACCCTTGTTACGTAAGTTTGACAAAAAATGCAATTTTTACATTTCTATAATTATTTTAAAGAAATAATAAAACTTTTAAGAAACTTCTGTATCCGAATATACTTATCTCTTTAAGTAGGTTTTAAGGGCATAAAACACATATATTAATATTTACGCTTTAAACAAATTACATACATGTGAAAGTTGTGTTCATAATATTCTGTTTTATTGAGCAACACATAAATTATTTATTTTATAAATTATTTATTTTATATTAGTTATTTTGATGTTAGTTTTATTGTTATAAACAAAATTTTAAAAATAACAAAAATCTAAATCTGTAAATTTTTTTATATAAATATTTTAAATACTAAAAATGACTTATGTAAAATTTCATTGAGATTCATGAATTAGTTTATAACAAATAAATATTTTGTTTATTCACTGTACAATTAATGTCATCTCAATGTAACTTTACATAAATTTTTGAATTCATAAAGTATTTATATAAAAAATGTATTATTAAAAAAAATGAGATTTTTATCATTATTTTATAATACATTTTTATATATTTCTATTAGAGTACAAATTTTTAAAATATTATTATATTTTTTATTGAAGTAACTTTTGATCTAGATGGTCATAACTGTCTCTAATTTTTTTGTATTACTTTTAAATGCAATTTAGACTAATCTGTAATTTTTTCAAGTAATTCTTAACATTGCCTTAAATATCTCCTTAAATAATCGTATTCAATTAATTCATTGTAATTATAAAATACGCACCATTATATCACATAAATCGTAAATATGCAAAAATTTTAATTTCAAAAATTAATTGAAAAATATATGCAATATCAACAAATTATTAAAAATGTAATTTTAATACGTTGAGAAATTACATATTAATAATAAATCAATTTGTGTTTTTAGAATGACGAAGGAACGCCACTGATGTGTGCCAGTGAATCGCAGAGTGCTTCGGAAAGATGGGAAATCCAGGGATTACTAAGTCATCGTAGAGAATGCTTGGGGAGTCATCCAGCAATTTACTCAAGTTTGGAACCAGCGCTCCCATGGTTGCGCGAAACAGTGCCAGCTTTGCAGACACAGAGCTAAATCATTCATAACAATTTATCGAAGATAAAGAAGCCGATACTTCATGTTCGAAGAGAATCACATAGTTTTAATAAGAAAAAGATCGTGATTCTATATATATAAAACTACGACAGAAGAAAAATTCGAATAGATCT
Organism: Atta cephalotes; assembly: GCF_000143395.1. Classification (NCBI taxonomy): domain Eukaryota; kingdom Metazoa; phylum Arthropoda; class Insecta; order Hymenoptera; family Formicidae; genus Atta; species Atta cephalotes. Next base: position 3,540,786 of record NW_012130078.1, read on the forward strand.
TCCTAATTTTCTTTGTGCTTAAAAAAGTCCATATCCATTTACATTCGTCTTCTCTTTTTTCAATTTTAATGTTCCTATTGATAGCACGAAAGATATTTTAATAATTCTCGAATATCGCAATAGCGATGAGTTATTATGAGAAAAACTTAAGTGCCTTTATTGTTACACGACAGATTGCAGAGAGAGTGAAAAACTCTAGAGAATTATGACATTCGTAATGTACGAGAATTATGAAAATCTTACTTGTAATGAAAATCAAAGACAAAATTATACCGAATTATACTTATAATTAAGGAATCATTATGTAAATATTGTATAAAGTAATTGTTTATTATGGATAATGTGGTATAAGAATTTATTAGTTAACGGGTCTCTTAAAGACACTTTCTACATTCTTGTATTCAAAATTACTACTTATTACTATTTACACAAAATTATTGCTCCACTTGAATTAAAAAATAATTTTTGTAATATATTTTGGATATTTCCAGTACACTTTATATACAATTGATCAGATATATCTATTTAATTTAATATGAGAGATTTAATATGAGAGACCAATACATATGCATGTCCAATTACATACGAATCAATAGTTTGTCTCAGAGATCCTAAATAAGGATTTCTGAAATGAACAATAGATACAATTAAGCAATAGATAGGATAAATGTATATAATATATAACTATTTTTTAATAAAATGCATTGTTATAGAGATTAAACAACAAAGTATGTTTACACATATACGTAGTCATTGATGAATGCGTATTTTTATATATTTCGAGTAAAAACGGTAAATAAATGTATTTTAAACAATTCTGATATTTTCTTTCATCACTGACAATCGCTTTTAAAATCCTTCTCTATAATAAATAAGTTAAAAGATAAATGATAAAAATGATTTTGCATTATAAAAAAATCAAAGCAACAATATTAATTTGTATTAATTAAAACATAATATAAATTAATCGATATTTAAATAAACCAAACAATTATCTCATTAATCATCTGTCTGTTTCTTCGACTTAGCTGCTACTTCTGCAGCTGTAACTGCATTATCTAAAATAATTAATGATTCTGATATACTATTTATAACTGCATTATATTTAGACAGCAGATCATGTACATGAGCATCCAACTCTTTGGAATCTTCGTAAGCTTCGAGATACAATAGTGATAGTTTGTTGAGTGTATTATTTAATTCAGGCGCATCTTTGATACGTTCTGATTCCAACATAGGCATGAGTTCCTGTACTTTGTTTAACAGCTTGTAGTTCTCTACAATCTCTGGCTCCATTGTCAACAACAGCTGTGCTTTAGCACTGGTGGGCATATCAACATCTTCACAAGTAGGCTCCAAGTAGCCATTTAACTCTGGCAAACGTTTGATAAGCGCGTTTGGTTTTTCTCTGCCTGATAATGCTGAGCTGATTAATGAATTGACGTCTGTGAGTCGATCGATAATAACGTTTGATGGTGCAGGATCATCGATATTCATCATCTTACCAAGCCCATATACTTGTTTCTCTAAATTAGCAATTCTCTCTTCTAGCAACTTGACAGACGACATCTCGAGAGCTGAAATACAAAAGCATGAACCCTTATACAAATCGCTATTAAAGATTAATCTATAATTAGAGTTCTTTGCTTCCTGTTTCTTACTTTTTATCACTTCTTAATCTAATCTATGTATACAATGTACTCTTTGCTTTATTTTTACCTTTTACTTCTTGCTTTTTTTCCTTTTACACTTTAATTTGATTTCTTGTTACATATCTCTTCAAAAATTCATCAACTTTATGTTTATTTCATGTAATAGAAAGTGAAAAAATAGGATACTAAATAAAAAAACAAGAAATAAAAGATGATAAAAAAACAAAAGAAAGATTAATTATAGATTGTAGATTAGACTGTTATACCTTGCCTCTTATTCTATTTTTTTTGTTTTTTGTTGCTTGAGATAAAAGTTGACGAACTTTGGAAGAGATAAGAAACATATGATAACCTGAATAAAATAATCACAAAGAAGGAAAAAAAGCAAGAAACAGAAAGTAAAAAGCATATTATAGATTAGATGCTTCAAAATACAAATAGACAGATGAGTCAGTAGATATATGTATGAGTCAATTATTCTGATCTTTATTACCCTTAAAAATTATTTCTGTTATTTATGCAATTAATTAAATAGCACTCCTTGTTAATCAATTAAATTTCTTTAAAAAAAACTAAATTTCATTAATGTGATTGTTCACTGATAGCATACATTTACAGTTTCAGAGTAAAATCTTCCTCGGAGAGGACGAATTTTGAAATGTAACCTTAGCTATTTTCAATAAATAATCAAACAGCAGAGAACACAAAAAGTTTAACTTACAGAAAATTCCCGTAAATTATACAATATTTTCTGATAACTGAATCACTTACTTGTCGGAAAAAATCCAAGTAAACAAAGCCAGAGTAAATTTGACAGAAGTCAACAAAAGGTTAAAGGTTATTCTTATGCGTGGGTGGGGAAATTACTAAACCATAGGGAAAAATATTGGAAAAGATATTGATAAGTCACTAGTCGAAGAAACAGGGCTTTCTAGTGATATCGCCGTTGCTTTCCTAACTTTCTCTCTGTTCCGGCTGCTCCGGGAGTTGACTATCTATTTTCTCAGGTGATCCGTGCCGCCACGCTAGCCAATCGCGCTCGAAGAAACCGTTACGAGTTTCCGTTGTGTATGCGTGTTTGAACGATCTAGTACACATTTGTCATCTGCGTGCCGTGAACTACTCCCGTGTGCGGTGTTACCCGTGTTTTCGCGATCCTCGGTAAGTTGTACACGGAATTCAGGGCGGACTGCGCCCTTGCGAGGTATGCGATCGAAGGAGACGTTTTAACGAGCAGGCAACGACGATGGCAGGTCACACGAGGTCACCCAAGCGGCGGTTGCGTGCATCGAAATCGCGAGAATAAAGAATGCCGAATATGTCGACCGCGACAATTTCGTAGCAAAAAAACCGAATGGAATGCCGTCCGTCTTGGGATCTCCTAAAGTTCGATCGTTGATCGTATTATTCCGCCCGTTGACTTTATTTATATTGAATAACGCGCCGAATTGCAATACAATCGTGATTTTAACATTCTTCTATTCTCTAGGGTCTGATAATCATGATAACCTACTCCTACGTTAATTTCTACATCAGTGTAGATTAACTTTAATCTCGGTTTAACTTACTTTTTATCTTTTAGTCTTAAGAAACAGGAAAAGATTTAAAAAATTAATGAAACCGAGATTAAAGTTAATCTACATTGTAAAAATGAACATCCAGATTTAAGGCTGATTACGGCTCGTTGCTATGCTAGCATCTTGTTATTGCATCATTTGACATTGTTAAAATATACTAATACTTCAATGTCTAATCTATTGTTCTATGCCTTCCAGTTATAGCAAATTGAGTAACATGGCTGTTAACGTGTACGCTACAAACATGACATCGGACAATCTTAGTCGCCACGACATGCTGGCGTGGGTGAACGACTGTCTGCAATCTTCGTTTACCAAGATTGAAGAGCTCTGCACTGGAGCAGTCTATTGTCAGTTCATGGACATGCTTTTCCCAGGCAGTGTACCTTTGAAAAGGGTGAAGTTCAAGACCAATCTGGAGCATGAGTATATACAGAATTTCAAAATTCTCCAAGGTGGCTTCAAAAAGATGAATGTGGATAAGGTAAGAAATTTCTGCTTTCTCTTTCCACTAGCTCTGACAAAATTTAAAAATAGTAAAGAGGTCTGTTCGCGTTGCTTGATCTTTATGTACTTAGTGTCTTTGCTTTTTCTCTCTTCAACACCTTTTAACATATATTTATTTCATTTTGAATACAAAAATTTTGGGGGATTTTTTAAGCAACGCAAACAGACCTAATATGTGACAAGAGACTTATCCATAAAATGATTAAAATCCATAAAGATGATTTTAGACAAATGTATAAAAGGTAAGCCGTTGTGATACGCGCGATATAAAACTGCGATATTACTTCAAGATCGCATTGCCCCGCATGTAATAGCATAACTTTGTGCGAGGCTGGATGAAATCATAATGATACGACCATGGAAATGGTTCAGGTAATACCAGTGGACAAGCTGATAAAAGGGCGCTTTCAAGATAACTTTGAGTTTCTACAGTGGTTCAAAAAATTTTTTGACGCAAATTACGACGGACGTGAATATGACGCTTACGATGCGCGCGGCTGCATACCGCTAGGTTCTGGCGTGGACGGAACGCACACTTTATCGAATCCCCAGTTGGTACCTTTGCCACCACAATCAAAACAGCCGCAAATGCAACAAAGACATATACAGCAACGTAACATCGTCCCGCGGCAGCAACAGGGTATTGTTGCAGTCTCGATTTTACATGGCCGCTTCTTGCATGTGTTGTATGTTTAGATAACGATATTTTTGCAAGAGCGATACTACACGTGTACAGGCACATGCACATGCAATTTATAGTGCAATATTATATCTCAATTTATTTGAGCCACATTATTTCAAGTTTGTGTGCATAAACATGTTACAAGCTGTTTTTACAATGTTACATGCAAACACGCACACTTCACGTTACATGCACTCTTTAGTTTTACATGTCATTCAGATTTGAAAATCTAATGCAGAAATCTATAGAAGATGTATAGAAATATGTTGCGTATTTTAATTTATATGTAAATTATTGATAGCGTTGAAATAATTTTTTTCCTCTCTCTCTCTCTATATATATATATATACATACATACATACAAGGTGAATCTCTAATTGTTATACCAACATTTTATCATTGGAGATGAATATTTTATTTTCTCTTTCCAATTAGCAATTTATCTCCCCTGGTAAAACGTTCGTACAGTTATTATTCATTATGTATTATTATGGCTGGTATTCATACTCCATTTATCACAAGACCATCCTAAGTAATGTCTTAAGACACTAATATGGCCCTCTAATTGGTGACATCTAGAGACTGTACTTAAGCAGTCTTCAATATAAGAATCGATTATAAATACTAGCTTATGTATAATATATAGATACATAGATGTATACATAGATTAGATTGTTCCACATTTTATTCTGATTTTGTACAGAGTGATAGGAAGAGTTCCAAGAGTGTTTATTTTAAATAATGTCGTAAGGGAATTATTTTCTAATATTAAAATCGATTAATTTTAATATAGAACCGTTATTAGAAATTCGTGTACATTTAATTTTGTTTTATTTTCTTTTGTTGCACACGTCTTCCACTCCTCCTTTGCAGATTGTGCCAATTGATAGGCTGGTGAAAGGCAGGTTCCAAGACAACTTTGAGTTTTTACAATGGTTCAAGAAATTCTTTGATGCAAACTACTCGGGAGCAGAGCCGTATGATGCGCTTGCTATGCGAGGAGGAGAGCCTATGGGTAGTGGCGGAAATAATGCACCTCGTGGTGGTTCTAACGCGAAACGTACTTCTCCACGTGACACAATAAATTCGACTAAACCGGCTCCTCGTACTACTGGTACATCATTTAATAACTTTACTCTTTGATGCAAAAAATTTTGAATTTTAACATCATTAAAAAGAATGGAATCTCATAATATGAAAAAAGAATAGGTTTTTTTTTTATAAATACAATTTGAAACTTGTACGTTAATAACATAGATTTTGTACTAATCAATAATTGATATTGACTTGATTGCTTGATTATCCTTTGATACATGAAAATCTGATTGATCTTATATAGAGCAGGCAAGGTAAATATTACAGAATAAATACAAAGTCTGTAGGGGAATTAAATGATCTGACAAATCTGTCTTGTAATTTTATAATAAGGAATCCGTGATATCAATTGATGTATTTCTCCTTGTTAAATATTTCAACAGGAGTTTCAATTATGGATTATTACATAATATCCCTCAATAACTTGAAATAAAATTTGCCTTTAGGTGAGGGACATCCATCTACCATGCGTGCAGATACAAACTCTTTAGGTGAAATTTAATATCTCTTTTTGTTTTTACTCTCGTTACTTGTATTTTGCTTCTTTAGCTCCGTACATGTTTTAATACTGAGGTATATGAGGAAAGTATAGAGTAAATTATGTGTGTGTAGTTTTTGTATTCATTGATTAAAATATTTGAATGAGTTTTATTAATACTGCAATTTATGAAAAAAATGGTTATTAAGATACAGGAAAATTTGAAAAGTGACACATAACTAAGAATGAGATGTGTAATCATAATATATTGTTCCCTCACTTTGATACAAATACTATAATTTCCACTAATTTATGATAATCGTCTATATTACTCTATTTGTCACTATCAAAATTTACACTATATTATTATACAAATTAATAAGAGTGGATCACATTTCACACTTGCCTTGCAATTTTCTTTTATTATAAATAAGATATAAAGATTTTATTTCTATATACGAATATATATATATATATATATATATATATATATTCTAGTAAATTTATTTATTACAATTGTAAAATACACATCGTGCATGATTTTGAACTGTATTTCTGCATGCCTTGTTTTGCTTGCACAAAAAGCATGTATATTTTTATATATTTAAATAGCTCTCTTAATTTTTAAATAAATCACAAAAAAAATATTCTAATTTATGTTACAGAAGTATAAATATTTACTTATGATTTTAAGATATTATTTTAAAGTAATGTATTTTTATTCTTTATCTAGTAAATAAAGTTCAGCAGCCGTACCGTGCGCCTCCCAAAAACACAGTTGGCAACCGTGGCGATAACGGAAAAATTGAGGAACTTAGTGCACAGGTATAACATATTTTTTTCAATAGACTTAAATATTTTTTATGTATCTTTCAAAAATTAATGAAATATTTTACTAGGAATTAAATGCTTATAAATAAAAACGTCTATAAACTAGTCGAAACTAGATTTTTAATGCTTAAAGAATTTAATGTGAATTATATATATATATATACACATATATGTATTATATATGTATATGCATATTTATAATCATTCGAACTGCGCGCCAAATTGATTTTCCGTTATAAGCATTTGATTTCTAATATTGATTGTGTTCTCATATATGCGGTTTAAATTAAAGATTCTTAATATTGAAATATAATTTTAGTTGGTTGAACTGAAAATGTCAGTCGAAGGTTTGGAAAAGGAGAGAGATTTCTATTTTGGAAAATTACGTGACATAGAAGTCATGTGTCAAGACTGTGACAACGGCGGCGATCCTCCACCTATTGTACAGAAAATTTTAGAAGTCCTTTATGCAACAGAGGTAATTCACATTTATATAATAATTCTAAGAATTCCTTTGAATAAATGCTTTAATCTATTTCGGGTTTTTTTTTTTTTTTTTTTTTTTTTTTCCAGGATGGTTTTGCACCACCTGAGGAATTGGAAGGTGACGGACTTGCGCCTGACGATGAGGAGGAATATTAACCTTTTTTATTTACGGATGTAATCGAAATGAACAACAGCAAATTATCCAAGTGCGTTTCAGTTTACCGTGCCTGTGAGCCAGTATCATTATCCCTTGCATAATTATTAATAAGCTATTTTACATGAGCAAATTCAACCGTTTTTGCGCGGATTGTGCATACATTTTGTTAATAAAGTTCACTGAAATCATTAAGATTCGCACAACATTAGAATAGATTTAAGTTGAGTAGTGCACTTGAATAACTTGTTCTTTATTGGCCGTTGCTAAAAGAGGGAAAGAAATGGAGAAAATTAGAAGAAAAAAATCAACTAGTAATCTATCACAAATTATTGCAATTCCTTATAGCGTTAAAATGGTAGAGTTCCGAAGATCAATGGCTCTCGAATTGACCCTCAAAAATTTATGTGGATACCGATGCCTATTAATGTTATCTGCATCCGTACTGTTACGTAGCGACTTACGTTAACTACTATTTTTTTAATGCGTGAGTGTTTTGTTTGTAATTGTATTAAGTTTAATCGATAATGAATCACGAAGCCCCCGTCAATAATTTTGCCTTTTGAAATCTATTTATAGTTATCTAAAACATTAAACCTATTGAGGAGTTCAAACAAAAACTGCTCAATTTGTTCCACTCGTTTTCTATGTGCAATATGGCTGATGCATTCAATAGTTTCATGTGAAACACTAGCTTTTCATCGTCAGCAAAATAATTTGGATATACATAATATTAATAATTAAAAATTCAATTCCGCTTTGATATTCTATCTGCGTCTCAACATAGAAACTACTACATAACATATTTGTAAGAACATAAATACCACGCGCATATAGTTCAGATATTTTGATTTCAATAAATTAAATAGTGTGCGCTTCGTGAAGACAGATTGCGAGACAAAATGGTACGCTTATGCGATTACTGACTTACAAAGATATGAAAAACTTAAAGTTAAAGCTGATATTGAAAGATTCATCTATTAATGTTTATCCCGTAAAAATCGATTTTAGAAAAGAACCGATCATGTTTGCATCTCCATGACAGTCTCTCGGGATATAAGAATGGCCTTAAAAGCGGTGAATTTGAGATTCCGGTATAATACTCAGAATCGCACGAATAAACGCGAAATGTTTTTTTTACAATTATATCGTACAGGCACTGTCAATTATGACGCTGCTATATCTCATTTCGTAAAAAAAAAGAGTTTGTAAAATCTATACGTTCCGAGAGCAGAGGAATGAGAGGAACAACGAGCGAAAGAGTTACGACATGTAGACGTTTTGCGAACGCTTACATGTTTTTGACATGTGTGTGTGCTTTCAATATAATATTGGTTTCGACAGTCGAGATCAACATTGATTGTAGATGCGTCATAATCGAATTAATTTAAGCGAGAAGCGTTGATTATCGTGACATAATTGTTTAGAATATAATTTGCGTTACGTGCTACATCTTTATTAAGTTCCAGCAAAGAAGAATACAGTTTAGCTTGCGCTCTAGCTGTTCATCGCTCTGTATGCGCGCATATGTGCTTCAAAATTTTAAATTTTAATGCCGATATAATAAACGTTTAATAAAATCGACTCGATTGTTTTCGAATCCTCGAATGTATTCGAATATTTCGATATATTTGATACGCAGTAAAATATGTAATTATAATTTTTTAATTAAAATTCGCGAGAGAAGGTCATATGAGAAAGAAAGAGAGAAAAGCCTTGAATAATACTAAATTGCAATCGTGTAATTATCTAGTAGAATTAGAACCTTATAAGAAACAAAGCTGTTTATCAGATAAATTATCCATAAAAAATTAAATTTGATGTAGACACATGATGTAATAAATGAAGCATAATTTTTTTCATGTATTATTGCAAGATGTATATTAGAGATATAAAGTATATATGTTAATAGCGAAACAATGTGATTGTAAATCTCGTAATTAGCCAAGGAAAAAAATTCATGAAGATGTGCTTCAAAGATTCACGAACAATATTTGAAAAATTTTTAAATATTGCTAATAATAAGTACGAATATATTTTAACTTAATAATTTTTCCGAATTGATCAGATGAAAAATTTATGATACTCTTCTGTCAATAGATTTAAGATGAAGTCTCATTTTCTTTTTCTAGCTGTGGCAGATGCATTTCTTTGTACTGTTTTGCTAGAAATGTGTATTTCGTGATGCATATTTACTAATTAGCTCACGTGCAATCTGTCGAAGAGATGCATCATGTTGCAGGCTTGATTCTCTTCTCTGAAGTCTAAGTTCTAAAAACTATGGGCTCTTAAAGCGCCGCTTATGTGCTCTTAATTGTTGTTACGTTACTGTCCGTGAAACTTCTGCTTTCCCAGTTCGCGCTCAACATCTCGCAGTCCCGTGTCGGCTCGTTCGTGCGTGCTCGAGTATACAGAAGTACAGCTTCCACAACAATCTCACAGAACATCGTTTCTGAGACATTACAGCACGTGATTGCGACAAAGATTACAATTAGCAGTGGGTGGTAGCAACAATAGTTTTCTATCCAGTCTTTGTATTTGCAACGGGAGAGGTAATTAGAGTTAAAGTTTATAGACAGATTGCAAAAATCATGCTTTGTATCCCCTTAAAAAACTTATCAATAATTGATGGAAAAGTTCTCTATTCTGTGCTTCAAACAGATTGTTATGCAATGTATTAAGAAAGATTATATGTACCAATTTTTATATAACTGAAAAAATCGATTATTTAATTAAGATTTTTCGATATTTGATAAATAGCATTGAAATCAACTGGAGATTTATGTATTGACTAGTGTATGATGCTATTTCAAAATCTGTCCTTTCTGACCCAAACATTTATAAACATTCGACCGAATTATCTGATAAATTCAACGATATATTAGATTTTAACAAATAAAAACGAAGTCCATCGAATCAGTCAATTTATCAACAGAGACGAAATAAATAATTTGCACCTATATGATTAATTTTTATTTTTACTGTTTATTTCTCTCGTAATTGTTGCGTTTGCAAGAAAATTCGTCATGTTATCAATTAATGATCAAATATTATAATCTTTAATGCAATAAGAGAATGCCTTAGAAGATGCTTATAATTTATTGTCGAATAATTTTTGCAAATTTTTTTTTTTAAATATGCTATTTGTAAGATACACCTCGAAGAATAATAATCGATTTTATACTGTCATACTGTTATACATAATTTATAGCAATCGGGAAAGCTTTGTCCAAAGCTCTATTGAAATAGCATATAGCTTCACATTCTCTCCAATTACTCACATGTATATGCGGACACATTCACTTTATTATATACTGAACGGAAGAAAATCACCTTTTTCTGTTACATTATAAGCAATACAAAGTTTGACGGTCAACAAGACTGCTATATAAACTAAACGAAAACATGATAAATGCCGAAAGAGACAAACATTACGATAACGAAATGACTTGTACGAGTCAGTGATAAAACGGTAGAATTAGATTTTTACTAGACAGCACAGACAATTCTTGGTTATCTCTCGATGTAATGTAAACTTTCTATTGCTTAAGATATTATTCGATCATACTCTTCTGTTTAACTTTAAATTAAGGTACAACCAAAGAAAATTTTATGAACACTGTACAAAATATTATATTACTAATGATATGTTTTTAATTTTTAAATTTTGCCCTCTAATCTTTCAACATTAAAAATTAGAACGAATAGCTTCGAAAAACTTTAATTGCGCCTATTAATAATATTGACACTTCGCTAATCTAAAGTATTCTAAAGTTGAAGTTATGTTACATCACATTAATTGATTTAAAAATCTAATTATCAGTCAATCAATTAAATTATTATTATATATCCATTAATAAATCCATTTAATTATTTTATATCCATTAGTCAATCCACACAATAAATTTTATATTATAAAGATTCAATACCAGAATTCAGAACAAATTGAAATTAAATACATCAACATGCTTGTTTTAACGCACACATAACTAAATGCTTTTAACATTTTTCGTGACAAATTATTATATAATATTCTATTAATATCGCGATGAGTCCATTTAACATTTATTTGACATGCGAGAGGAAAACTACATTAAATTATCAATATCTGATACATCACAAAATTTTGTATGCGGGAAAATTTTCTTTGATAAAACTTAGTAATTTTTTATCTATATATCATGTCGTGCACGCAGCACTTTTCTGACGGGATTTTTAAAATTATAGATGTGCTCAATCTCGTAAAAATTGAACTAAATTAAATTCCATCGTGAATACTTAGCAAAGATTATCTTCGTCTATAAGTTTGCAAAAAATGTTATCACATTTCTGTAAACAAATCGATACATGCAGATAAATAAAAATATCTATCTGACTATATTAAGCTGTATCTTAAAGTTGAAATTGAGAACATTGAAGTAATTTAAATTTAAACTTAATTATTTTTAAGTTTATTTTCTTTGCAATATATTTGAAAATAAAAAATTGATTTTGTTATAATCTCCTAACATAATCTTATAACTATATAACTTATAATTTCTTGGAAATTATAAGAATTTCTGGATATCTTATACAGTTATGGATATCGATACAACATATATATTTAAGCGAATAATTGCTTTAAATTGCACGCGTAGATCAATGCCGTGTGATAAAATCCGTAAAACTTTTAGATATTTTTCAGTGAGACGCTAAAATTGTTTGTGATTATACATATATTGTGTTTTACCATGAAAATACATCGTTATTTCTTTCGGCCCACTCTAAGGTCATGCCTTTTCCCGATAATAATTTATCATCATCGTTTTCTTCACTATTTTGCATTTCTGAGTCATTAGAATCATTATTTAACTTAAATCATTAAGATTTAACGAAAGAAATTTTTATTCATGCATTTCTGATCGCGAATTATCATCAACAGATTGTCCCCATATATAAACATTATTCAAGTACGCAAGCATTCACATTTTGTATTCAAATCTTTATTGAATCTATATTCAATATTTGCTTATAGATGATAAAAATAAACGATCTATAATATTAAAAGTTACTACATCAATCTGTGTCATCGATAATCTCTGAATAAATATACTTTTATGTTTTCCGCGTCATAAAAGAAAAATTCATTTATAATAGAAAAAAAATCTTTTCTTGAATAATCGACTTATTTTCACAGGTTATCCTGTTTTTTTTTGTTATATGCTCCAACAATTGTAATTTCTGATATTTTTTTTTTAAAGAAATCTGACGTTATTGTAATCTTACTCTCGCCTTAATTAAGTGTAATTCCTACAGACGAGCGACTTTGTAGCACCACAATCGAAAGCGCCAATCCTTTCATACGGAGTTAATTACAGAGAAAAGTGTCGCAAATTTTGCTACAAAGGCTGCAGTCAAAATCTCACTACAAATGCTTTAAAGCGTTTAGTTGGCCAATTAGAAAAAAGAATTTTACAAATTGACCAATCAAAAATTGCTGTAAAGCATTTGTAGCATCGCGTTGACTCATAGTCGCTTGTCTGTAAGAGCCCTAAAGTGAACAAACTGTTTGCGTATGCGATTTCAAATGTCTTTCTAGGCATTGCCGGCTTCGACTGTGCAATTGCATTACACACTTATATGGTATTCGGGGACATTATTCTATCTTAGTTAGAAGTTCTATCTTAGTAAAACGAAGATAGAATGACACAAGCGCTAATAGCATCTCCTCAAACGCACCTATATGCCCGTATTCATAGACCTTGTAGTTAAGACTTTCTTAAATTTATCTTTAGATGCTCAGCAGCCAATGAAATAATTCGTAGAATATCTAAAGATAAATTTAAGGAAGCTTTAAATATAAGGCCTGATTATGAATACGAGTAATAGTCGCTTCATCTGAATGTGCGTCCATGCAATGCGGAAGTGTCGTAGTTGCAGGCGTCCAGTGTTTGAAGGGGCGCTTCGTCAAATCGCCATTTCTATTTTGATTGCATCATCCTGATCATCCTTTTGTTACATCTGTTCGATTCGAGGTTCGAGGTGGTCGATGCATTGCATTCCGAGATTTTACGATTTCGAAAATCATTCAGTGACCCAGTACTAACCAGTCAGATTGCAGAGCCAATAATAAGAAGGAAGAAAGAAGTCTTTCTAGGCATTGATTTACTTCCAATACGGCAAGTTCATCAAACAAAGTAAGCATATCAAAATTATATTTGTTAAGAAATATATCTAAATAAACGTCCGATTGATCGAGTAAATTATTATTAATATTCGCTCGTATCGTTTATGGAACAGTCAACGAGACAGCCGCAAGAAAATTGTACTTGGTAGAATTGAGATTATTGCAATCATGTTACAAAGCAAATTACGTCAGACAATACTGAAATATACGGATTATTTTCTATCGCTCGTAGAGAAGTGTATGGAATGGAGTCTGCCTGAACAGAATATCGAAGGTGCGATTTACGAATCATTTTTTCATTAAGTATATTTTTTCATCATTTTAACGATAAACGATGAAAAATGTGTACTTTTTTCGACGACTGAATTGGATCTATATTTCAGATGAAAAAGAATTGGGAAAAACGGAACTTGTGAGACCATTGCCATGGCTCTTATTCTTGCCGTGCTTAATGATGTTACGTTTAATCAGAGTGATAGTTAATATAGGTGCTTTCATATTCAATTATCCTAAAATTACATCAAGTGAAATGGTATGCCATCTTCACAGTTTTAATATTAATATTGCTTAACTCTTACAATACAAAGTAAAATTTAATGCTTCATTCATCCAAACATGGATCACTAAAATTCGTCCGTTTTCAAAACGGTTCAAAAAATTCTCTAAATTTACCATACTTTCAACTTTCTAAAATAAATATTGAAACTTCATTTTTAAAAAATAACATGTAGTATAATTTATAATTATCAGAAAACTCAAAGAACTTACACGAACAAGAATCATTCGATCGTCACTAGGTCATCGACCTTGTTCAGTAAGGGTTAATAAAAACTATTAATTTCAAAAGAAAATAATCAACAAAAACACTAAAAATGCAGTATTTAAAATGTTTACGGTTTAAAACATCTTTGCAAAGCAAACGTTTAAAAATAAAAGATATTTCAATTTTAAACGTTTAAAATGTTTTAAATCCAAATACATTTTGTTTATTAAAAAAATTTAATAACTCAAACATCGTTTAAGTGTTAAAAAAATTAAGACAAGAGTAAAATATTTTAATACTGTAAAATTAAACACTTATAAGTCCAAACTTTACAACACATTAATTTTTTCATTATAAGATGAATATTTTCGTAAAAAAGTTACTTAATATCGTCTGTTTTATTTCATTCGCGTTCAATTATTTTTTTCTTTATTATTTAACTTATTATTTATTAAACACTTTTTCGACAGATAAAATTCGTGCAAAAACATCGTAAGTATTTGCATAATGCAATGAAGAAAGACAAGAAGGAAAGGTATAAGCTCAAGGTAAGATGTACATTTTTTGCAGTGAAACGTAGTGAATGCAAAGATAATAAAATTAATACAATAATCTTGATGGTAGAACAAGAGATCGTGAATAAGGTTTGATGAAGAAGGCAGGTTGATCAGGTTCATCAGATCTGACTTTCGAGTTTATCCTACCTGAATATATCCTCTCCGTCATCACTGCCTAAAATTTATATTAGTAACAACCTCGATTCCGATCCAGTAAATAAAATAGTATCTTATCCTGTGCAAGCGTAAATCATATGTATCCAATTGTACAATTACTTGAAGATACTATGACCTATCTTTTCTCCGAGTATTTCATTCAAGTGTTTTGTTTTACGGACATATCTTTTATAAATGTTTCTCTGAATTTCTTGGAGTGAAATTATCTCATTCCAAGAGTTAAAATACTGTCACTCTTTTTTTTTTTTTAATGAGATTTCATATTTTGGATGAGATTCACTCCAAAAAAGAAGTGAAGAAATTCTTTTCTTTGGAGTAAATCTCACTCCAAAAGAGTAAAAATTTGCCATTCCTATTCAAGAGTGCAAATATTTTCATTCTTTTTCAATAATGACAATATTTTCACTCTTTTGGAATGAGATTTCTCTCCAAGAAATTTAGAATTTCTAACTATTTATTCTAAAAATTGATATCTTGATTCTGAGATTAGTTGCTTTCCATTACATAATTCTCACTTATGATGTCATAAACTCAGTTGAATGAGCATTCTTTTTGCACTCTGACAAATGAGATACAACTGAGTTTTTACCTATAATCTGCACAAGATCGAGACCATGTGTTTTAAGTGAGTCTCATAATTCACCTTAAAAGTAAAATTGAACTCGTCATGCGATAACTTTTTACCAAAGTAAGTAATGACGTCATTAATCTGAGTATGAAATACTCACTTTAGACTCAGTTTCACTTGTGTGTAAATGGAAAACAGCTATTATCATAAATATAAAATCAAATGTATTCGTGATTACTTTATTGTTTTAAGAATTATTCTTGTTATATTAAAATACACAATAAAATATTCAATAAAACAACAAAAAATTCTTTTAAGATAACGACATCTAAAGAAAAATCGGAAGAAAAACCGGAAGAAAAGTCAGTAGCAGAATCAATCGATTCTACGACTGCATCAAAACATTCAATGTGCAAATCGGAAGAAAAGAAGCAGGAGGAAGAGGAAAAAGAAGAGAGGGAGGAAACTCTAATTGAAAAGATTAATCGACTCGCTTTGGAAAATAGTGAGGACGATGAAGATTTTGAGGCAAGTTCTATATTTTTGTTTAATATTCATTTTATCATTCTGGATTATATCGATATTGTCAAATTCATAATCCAAACAGTTTCACGTTCACAGTCAATTTACGGATTCGAAAAAAGCTCGATGACTTGACTCTTCTTCAATAGATAGCCCGCAACTTCGACGATATACGCTGCTTGTTTTATTTATATATTTAATGTTGCACATATATGTGCTTTTACTACACAATAGGAAAGATTTATCTGGCTACGTTTTTGCTATCGTCTTTTTAGCCAGACGAATATTCGTCGAGCTATACGGACAGTATCGGTGATGACAGTGAGAACAGCAACGATGACGTGTCCCCGAATGAGATTCGCGACATCATTAAAGACTCAAAAGCGTTCAATGAAAAGACGAACATCGAGCAGTTTTTGAATGCCGAGCGAACTTTCACATTGGCTTCTAACCAGAAACTCGTCGAACCGGCTTGCGAAAAGGTAAACATCTTTGAATGCTCTTGTTTTTATGATCGAAGAATGAGGAATAAAACAAGTATTCCTCGATACATGGCTGCCTTGTGTTTACTCAGGATTACATTCTAAACGAGAGAGCGCATACACAAGCGAAGTAAACACGCAATATTTTTGCATTTAATAAATTCTGCCGTACTATATTTTTTAGCTATTCCGTCAAACAGAACGAAATGCAAACAGCAATTTATAATATTTTATATCCGTGTGTATGAAATTCGCTCTACACAATTTTTCGCGCGGTATGAGCGAAACGGAATCGAAAGAACGTTGATGACACTTTAGGAATGAAATTCTTCATAATGTGTAAATGTTCAACGAGCTTGTTCAATGTATTTAGAGATCGTCGGCCAAGGAGAGCTGCGATAAGGTAGAAGAGCACTTCGCGACTTTGCAGCGTATCGATTCGTTAGAGTGTTGTACATCCGACAGATCCAGTCAAGAAGGCAATCCGACCTTCTATTCGCCAGTCAGCTCTGATTCGGATAGTGACATACCGAAGGATCTATCGGTATCGATCGCCAAATGTAAGTGATTCTCCACGCGTCTGCATCTTTTGTGGCTACGATCTCTCGACTAGAGCTGGCTTTTCGCTATCTTATGTTACTCTTACATGCACATGTGAATTCGCTTTCAAGTAACACTTAATGAGCTTCCTTCATTTAAGTACATATAATGAGTATATGCGTTAAATTGTTGCATTGATGGATGGTTACTTAATAATTAATATATGTGGGTGATTATTGACGATTAAATTGTAAAATATGGAAACCTCTACAATCTAAGAGGCTGCTTGTTTTACATGTATTATTAGGGTGCGTCCAGATTATCGAGCTGCAACTCGAGCCGAACCTCAAGCCGCAAGCATTTCGGTAAACATTATTGTTACGCGACTTGGCAAAAGGACAATCGAGGATCGAGTTTCGGCTCGATAGTCACAGATAACTACTCTTATATTTATGATACACGTGTGTTTTGTACATATTATACGCGATAAATAATTCTATTTTATATTTAATGTGTGATTATATGTGATATTAATTTTCGACATAAGAGTTTTAAAAAATGGTGTGATTATTTATTATTATTATTATTATTTTATTCGTTTCCTCAACAGTAACGATCGTAAAGTACAACAAAGTTTAAATCGTTTGTATTGAAGGTTAATACGATTTTATAAATATTAATACGTTTTGTAAATACGATTTTTGAAAGTAATATTATTTTCCGGCACCATTCAAAATGCTTATGTGAAAAAATATTATTTGTACATTAGTTGTGTTTATCTAATCAACTTTCTGCAAATTACTTAGAGAAATTTAAATAACTACAAATAAAATGGATTTGATTATAATTGCATAACTAATTTGATGATATTTAGAACTTTGGATAAAATGTGCATATATCGTTAGCACCAACAGAAACATTATAATTACATTTTTGGAAACATTTCGCAATAGTTTTTAGTGCACATTTTAATTACGTTTACAACTGGACTTTCTAATGATTTATAATTGTGGCTAATCCTTCCATGAAAGGAATTGTATTCCTCTTTATATTGTATTGTTTGCGTTTAAAATATTAGTAATTATTTAAGATATTTCTAGAAGAAGTAATCCATTAGAATTAAATCTCATGATTTTGTTATCCACTTAATTGGACACAAATCGAATTTATCAATCTCAATACGTTTAATACGTTTTAGATTCTTTTTGTGATGTTAAAAGGTATTTCATCATTGTTAAACAAGTAAAATATGATATGTCCATAAATAAAAATCAATAAACAAAATTTTTTCTTTTATTTTATGATATTCCTACATAAAATTGAATCCATTGAAGTAATCCAATTATCATTAAACATAACACTTTGCTAAAATGATACGCGTAATTCTGCGTTCGCGCATAATATTCGATATTATTTAGTAAAAGCTATTTATATATATGTAATGGCATCAATCAGCTTTGTAGTAAATCGAAGAAAAATTATCGTCGTGGCAACGAATATCGCATATAATCGCAATATATTAAATAAATAAAGTTATATTCAAATTATTAATTATATTTAAATTATTAATTATTTAGAATGTGTCTCAAGAAAAATATTAAAGACAAAAGATTTAACAATGACGAAGCACGATTCTCAGCATCAATGATTTCAGGTATAACATTCTAATTACGCACTTTGTATAAGTTGGTTCACAACTGTATTATCAAATTTACTAATCCTCTAAAATAAATTTATTAATCCTCTCTAAACATACTTTTTTTCTCTCTCTCTTAATATACACACTCGGGTCTCTGAAACCCCATCTATATTTGTTATTATAATTTTCATAGAAATGAACATATTTCAATTAATTTTTTTTAATCGATAGAAAATTAATTAAGAAACAAGTATTAATAATGTATAAAAGTCGATAGAATTAAAGAGCTTCGAGATATATAGGTTTAAAGAAGAAGAAATGTTCGAAATACGAAAAAAATCTCGATTTAGCAAATTGCATTGGAGTTTTTGAGACCTCAATGTGTATAGCCAGGGTTAATTATGAATCTACTTATTTCAAAGTCTATTTACTTCAAAGAATTAATTAATTTTTTAATAGACTCGAAATCCAGGCAGACTAATAACAACGACGCAATAGTGGAGAAGCACAGTACAAACATGAGTAAAAGTCACAAAGGTAAGCGCACGAGTCGTCGCAAGAAAAAATAGTCAATTAACAAAAACAAAACAAAAAAGAGAAGATAGAGAAAGAGAGAAGAGGAAAGAAAAGAATGAAAGCTTTCCTTCGAGACAAGAAACCACTACGTGATACACAATATCGCGTCGTATCAAACGTCATTGACAGTTACGCAATTGTTGAAGATTAAACATGATTTCGAATAATAGATAACTGTTCGTTGTCAAGATATAATAAAGAGATATCAGATAATCAAAACGTTTATCTGAATGGAAGTCGAGTTTGTATAGATCGTTTGTATAGATTCGAATCATCGCAGTCGCTCGTCAATTATTACTCTTAAAAATTATTTAAAGAATTAAAATGCTTATAAAAATTCGTCATTTAGAGACGCTTGCATTCTCTGGAAAATTTCATCTGAATTGTAATTGTCCAAAGTATAACTGATTCAAAATACATCGTCATTACCGCGCGTTCACTCGAGCTCAATCATTCTCTATAATAACGTTCTCTATAATAATTATAGTCTACACGAGATGTGAGAGGAAAAAGTAATAATATTTACTAATCCTAAATCACTTTAAATCCGCATGTTACTTGAAACCACACTTAAATAACGGAAGATTAATTGAACAATCATTTTTTTATTCGTATCTCCGAAATGTATATGTATTTTGATTTTTTTTTAATCTGATTGAGTGATAAGCTTGAATCTGATTGATTTTTTTTAATCTGATTGAGTGATAAGCTTTACAAAATTACGGAAACTTTATAGACAAGTGGATATAACTACATCTAAATCGCAGCAATACGTGAAATACGGAAGCATTATCATACACTGAAAGAAAAAATTGGCTGGTGCAGTAATTTAGATGATAAAATATATCATACTATTTTTGATTGATTACAGCAATCAATTTTCAGTTGCGTTAACCTATCGAAATCATATATTGACATTGCCAATCAAAAATGCTATTTTATTATCTAAATTGCTGCAGCAGCCAATTATTTCTTTCAGTGTATTTGGACAAAAAATCGCCTCTCTTTTGACAATTACATAATTGCGATTATAAATTGAATATTGTTTCTATACAATGCGATAGTGCAAAACGTAGCACGTGCGAAAATATATAAAGTTTTGCGTGTTATCTCGAAAACATGTTGAATTGGTTCTCTTTTTAGATATATTCGCTTATTTATCAAATAAATGTTATAGTAAGAAATCAGCATAAGTTCATTTTTACCGACGCGCATATTTGTATAATGCAAATTTTAAACTTTTTTTTATACTTAAAAAAATATATACGTTGAGATAAACGTATACAAAACGCTTCGTAAATCAACATTTTCTAAGTCTATGTCTCAAAGCAAAACAAAAATATCATAGTTTCATACATTAGTTAAAGCACTGTCGTGTTAAAGCACTAACTTTTTCAATTTAGCATTTTAAGTTATAATTATGTTATTCTTTTTAGCAGTATAATAAAAATATTTAACGTATATGTTAATGAAAAAAAAGATTGGCTGAAACAGTCAATTAATAATGCTATGTCATATTTTACCATCTAAATTGCTGCAGCAACCAATCTTTTGTTTCAGTATATATTCTTCTTTCGAAACAATTTCTCAGCCAATGATGATCATGGAATAAATTGTAGATGCTCATTTGTTTGTATCTAATTTTGATTATTTTAATTTCGATCATCAAAATGCACAAAAAATCGGCACGGCGGTGTAATGTATAGGTTTTATAATCTCTACTTAAGATATTGTAACGAATAATATACTATCTTCCTTTTTGTGAATGTATATTTAACAGAGATTATTTCATATTTTTAAATGTAGACATTGTTGATCTTACGATAATAAATTATTTAACCGTATAAATATGCTTTTTACTAATTATTTAATGTTTTATTGCATTATTATATCAACTAAGACTCATAATACGCATCATCAATACACAACCGATGATAAAAATAATCTAAATCAATAGCAGGCAAAATGATTGATTACTCGTTACAATCCCCTTATCTTTCAAGTCATGAATTTTTGTGTTGCTCAAAATTATATCAATCTTTTACACACTATGATCACGTTCGCAATTTCTTTATCCCACCTTTTCATAAAATTATTAGAGATACTGCGAGCGCGTCCATTTTTGCAACGCAACAACTTACTCTTATCTTTAACCGCGATAAGCGGAGATTAGACCCATATGTTATAGATGTGCTGGATGGATAGATAAATGGTGTCACGTGGCGTTCTGGAAATTTAACGAAAAAATTACATACACGACGACGACATCCTGCGATTAAACTGCATTATCATGGATTGCATCGCATTAAATAATTTTCCCATAAATAGTAGTTTTCATCATCTAATGTCATTGATTTTTATGATAACGCCTAACGCGATTTTTCTTACGCGAGATGGTGTCTGCCGCAATAATTACAGTTATTAATATTACGTTACGCGAAGATTGGCTTATCTGTGCGAACCACTGCATAAATAATTACAGATAGTGAGGGAAACGATGTTACTTTATCAAGTGCACTCGTAGCGGGCTTCGTTCGGTAGCACTTGTCGGTAAGCCGTGGATACTTCATCTCGAGGGTCTCTTGTCATTAACAAATTGTACACGGTACAACTGACTGTCAAGTACAATTAGCCGATTACTACCTTTTTATAGTTATTGTTTTTCAATTGGAATTCGCAACATTGTTATATGAATTTTTTTTATCTCTCTTTCTCTCTCTCTCTTTCTATGATTTTATGCTGGAATATATTCCAAATGATAATTTTTTCGGCGATTAACTATATATATTGTATTAATACTGAAGCGCTCAACTTGAGAATGAAACTTGGCAATTGTACAAAATACTACAAATAATATAACAAAACAACAATATAACGAATGATAAAATAATATATCGATAATAATAATAATAAAAACGCTTGTTTGCTGAAATTATGCTGTGTCAGCATAGCCTAGTAGAAAATCCTAACCTAGTAATGCACGATAAAATCATTTTACACGTGATAGATACGGCAATCTACAATTTTCTTCTTTTTTCTCTTTTTGCAGTTATAGTCACAAATGACAGATAAAGATTTTCCGTCTTTTAATCTTAACATAAGATTAATAACTGCACGTACACCGAAAGAAAAGATTGGCTAAATATGGCATTATAATATAGCATTATAGCATTTTTAATTAGTTTCAGTAGCCAATTTTTGATTGCGTAGCCTATCGAAATCGTATATTAACATGAATAGGCTAACGCAAAAATTAGCTGCTGCAGTCAATTAAAATACTATGTCACATTTTTTTCTGGTGGAAATTTTTTAAATTTTTATACAATGTAATTAGAATTTTTCAGAAATACTCAAAAATATTCGGAAAGTTTACATCTTTTCTCAGAATTTTTTATATAAATGAATTCTGAAATATTCTGAAATATTTTTCATCACATAATTTTTAAAAAATATTTTTAAATTTTTTAGATTTTATAACATTTCTTCAGAAATTATACTTACAAAAAATCTTAGAAATCTTATTGTTTCATAATTAACGCATACAAAAAATTCTGAAAAAAGATGTAGATTTTCTGAGAAATGTTCCAATTCATATAAAAAAATGTGAGAAAGTTATATAAAATTATATAAAAATTCTGAAAAATTATATGAAAAATTCTGAGAAAAATTTTCACCAGAGTTACTATCTAATTTACTATAGCAGCCAATCTTTTTTTTCGGTATATACATAATAATGCAACGCATTTTGGATATATATAATCTACATTATGTACAGTATATTTATCTATAATATATCTTTCATATTTATATACACAATGTGTACGTGAGAGAAGTGTTTTATTTAATAGCATAAACAAAATTAAAAAATTATTATATTGCGTATTCGTGAAGCTATCATGCTTTTCAATTTGTGAATTCATGATAATAATAGATTAATTATATATAAGAAAAAAAATTGATTTTTTTGGAAATGTATTCAAACATATAAAACAGGGGGAAATAATGAATGCAAATGCATCATCAGAGATCGAGAAAACTTGATAATATTTTGGTCCCTTTCGACGTTATGATTTGCGGTAGTCAAACTAATCTATGTAGAGTGTTATCACACTGATAAGGTTGCCGGAGCTCCTATCAGGTAGCCATATTTTTGATACAATATATAGGTGATCGATATATTGCCACAAAGTTCTCAGTAAAGCTATCACGAGTTGGACGAGAGTTATAATCTCGGTGTTATTTTCCACGATAATTTCCATTAAATTCCTCTTTCGAGTGTCGAATCGCTTCTTCAACAAATATAGATAATGCACAAGGACGTTAAAAAAAAAAAGTGAAAATTTTTTGTGAACTCACTATCGAGAAAAATTTTTTTCACATTCCGACAATTGGTGATCGCGTTATTATTAGTTCGTTACATCTATTTTAGCGTCGATGAATGTTTGTAAAATCAATTTTTTCAGAAGTTCTTGAAGCTATGGTAATCCACATCATATGAATATCACTTCCCTTCTTGCGCTTTGTTTAAGTTCATCGGAAAATAGAATTCGTGTCGCAGGAAAATATGAGATGACTCTTCATGCGAAATACGCGTCGGATTTTCGAGGAACGTGAGCATGAAATGCGGATCCATCGCGTCCGGAAAAAGATTTATTTGTTGAAGCAATATTCGAAATCGTCAAAGAATTCTTTCGGCTGTTTTTTTGATGAATCAACCGGCGGAGATACGTTTTTGACCGGCTGCGGGATATTTTTCAACTTTTTGTGTCGGCTACAGAAACGAGCACGTTCATTAATCGATTTAGTGAAAAAGAAGAAAAATGGCAGCCGGATACGATGATTGTTACGACGCTTCTTGGCATTTGATACCGCCCGATTATGTCAGCAACGAGGAGGATTACAGGTAAAAAATAGCGAAAAAGGTTTTAAAGATATAATATTCTGTGTGGAAAATAATAGTTAAGAATAGCCGTATTTAACTGATTTTAATTTTTGCGTTAGTAATTAAAACGATAATTTTAATTTCTATCCATAAGATACATGATAAATTAATTTTAAAATTATTACCGCATGTTAAATTGAAAATTTGAAAATCTTACAATGGTAAATTTAATGTTATCTACAAATAAATCAGACATCTTAATATGAATCTATCAGATATTTAATCTATCTATAGAGAGATAAGAAGCATGCTCTGTAAAATCTCAACACATTTAATATATTATTTTATGAAAACAAAAACGTCTTCATCGTTGATCTTGAAATATTAAAAAAAATTACTCGATCTCCGCGTATTTGCGCGGGCAATTAACATATCTGATTAAGCCGATAATACCGGAAACCGGAAACGAACGTTTAAGAGCAGTCACGCATATCGGTTAGGCGAATCCTTCGGCGTAGAGTGGTACGCCTTGTTACACACTGGGACACACACGAGGAACGAAAGGGCCGTGCGGTATGCCGACACCTGTTGGTTTCCATCATAAATTTCGGATTAATCGTATTCAGCTACGATGTATGGTTCTCCTATTTCCCCGTTCGTTCGTTGCACCTGCGAGATCGCGAGATCGTCGAATCAAAGCATCACCGAATAGACAATTATTTAATTTAATATCGCCATCTAATTCTTGTTTTTATACATCTGGATATATCGATAAAAACTATATAGCTAATAGAAACGGAGAACACGTTTTTTCACTGTAATATATATATATATATATATATATATATATATATATATATATATATATAAACAAAATAAAACTAAAACTATAGTATAGTATAGTACTTACTTACTAATTAGTATATAA
>NW_012130078.1:3566067-3568081 GCF_000143395.1 Atta cephalotes
GTAGTAATATACTACGTAAACTAAACTAATTAGTACTATAAGTAAGGAAGAACGTAACGTTTACTTACTATATATATATATATATATATATATATATATATATATATATATATATATACTTATCCAAAAATATAAAACCAAATGTATGTAATGAGTTACTCATTTTTTCGAAGGGTTTCACAAAATTAATTTAGATTGACGTAAATAAAATTTTAATTAAAATTAAATTCAATTCAGATTTTTAATCTTTAACATTTTGTACTTTTCCTAATTTTTACCCTTTAATTTTTTATTATAGTATAACAATATCTTCAACTTATCCGATTAATTGGAACGTAACAGCTTTCACGTACTTCACAAATGCGTTTGAAGGAAAACCGGAACTTTTAAGAGTGCAGTTTAACATTTCACACGAGAACACTTTCACTACCTGTGAAAACTGTAAAAAAGAAAAATCATCATTCTACTATACTTACAATAACATCTTAAGCGGTTCTTAAACGACGTCGGTGGCTAGTGGCTTTAACGAGCCATGCCGAGTCCAGATCGTGTCTAACAACATGCGACTCGAACGAGGGTCTTATTTTGTGGAAAAGAAATCTTCTCAACAAACCTCTTGAATAAGAAAGAAGTGACCCTGGAGACCTATCCGTTGTCCGGTCAAAGCTAAGTTAAATATTACGTTCATTCATGCTGCTGCAGGGCACCCCCTTTGTGGCAACTTTATGAATGAACGTAAGATATTCTTCGATCCATTTCCGCCAAATTCCGTCTGCTTTTTTTTCAGTCAATCATAATGAGAGAAGTATTTCAAGCGACGGCATAAAGAGCACAGCTTTTTTATTAACTATATTAATATTTAATTATTTGCAATAATATTAAATATTTTAAAATTATCTTTTTTTTTTCATTGTTAATAAGACATGTCACTCGAGAAGGAAAAATTTTTTTAGTTTAATGGAAATTGTTATCTAATATGTAATTAAAGCGGAATATATTCCACTCTTTTATCAGTTGCTTATTAAAAATATTTTAAAAAGTATAAGATATTTGAATAATATTAAATGCAATTAATATAATAAATATTAAAAAGTAATTGACTTTTTATGTCATTTTTACATTTTTGAAGATAATTATTTGCAAGAATGGGAAATAATATGTTACTTGTAACACCGTTATCGTTTTGAAAAGTAATATAAAAGTCAAACTGTTCCAACTCTTACGTCAAGTTATTACGTAAAAAAATTGCAATATCATCAAATCATTATTACAAAAAAGTAACTATGTTACAAGTAATACATTACTTCTCATCTTTGCAAATAATGGTGTTACAAAAAAAATTTAATAATGACATAAAAAATCGATTACTTTTTAATATTGTATAATATACAACATTAATTCGTTTAATGCTATTTAATATTTTTATTATTATGTCATAAAAAGATTGTGATGTTTTTAGATCGTTTCAGATCGTTGTTAAAAAAAAAGCAATAGCGGCGTTACAAGTAATACTTTTCTTCCTCCCCCCCCCCCATTTCTGATTATTTATTACACTATGTAGTCAAAACTTTGTGAAAGTATGGAAGTTATTCAACGAAATAATAAATTTTAAGAAGTAGAGAATTGTTTGAAACATTGCTCATAAAGAGATTTTTGAGCATAAAATATACACGATGATATTTATTGTTATTTTTTACAATAAGCCATATACAGTTCTATTTCGATGTGAGAAAAAAGATTTGAGAAAAGGGGGAAAACCTTTTCAGTCTTTCTCAGAACCTTTCAAGTTTATCCAAATTTACTACGCTCTTTAACAGCCACTTGAAGTAATATCTTACAGAGAGAGAGAGAGAGAGAGAGAGAGAGAGAGAGAGAGAGAGAGAGAGAGAGAGAGAGAGAGAGAGAGAGAGAGAGTAGTACGTAGTAGTAAGATAGGTAAGTAGTAAGTAAGTAACGTAACTTAAGTAACGTAACGTTAACGTAAGTTAACGTAACGTAACGTAACGTTACGTAA
>NW_012130078.1:3568101-3585918 GCF_000143395.1 Atta cephalotes
AGAGAGAGAGAGAGAGAGAAGAGTAGAGCATTTTCATAATCTGAGATTAAATAATAATACTCGACTGTTCAAATCTAACATAGCATACTTCTGAGAAATGTCTTGGAAATATTCTTATGACATTCATTGGACATAAAGTCATTCTCTGGATTCATAGGACGTCTTTGCTGTATGAATGACCACACGCATATTTGTAAAAAATTATCTGCGTTGTAAATGCAATATCATACCTCGAACAAAAAAAAGTTCAGTTCCGAGATGGTCAGGGTTACTCGAAATACTTAACGGAAATTTTTCCTCTTCACGTACCAGCAATAAAATATAAGGATCGTCGGCACGATCTCAGGTGTTTTTCTTTTCGACTACTGCGTCAGAGCAGGTACCGATATTGTGATGTTAATGGTGAGATATCCAGCAAAATCGGTGAATGGTCATTCAATACAGCACGTTTTCCGATTTCCGGGATACCCGAATTCTAAAAACGACAAGATCCGAAGTGTCAAGTGGCCACTCGGCCGACAAGTATTTTTACGAAACTAAGCTTTGACCCTACGTCTCCCTCCAAACCTAACGATTTGAGATGAAAAGAATACCTGCTAACATTAAAAAATAATATTCTTTTTTTTTCCAATATTATATTTCTTATTATATACTCATTATCTAATAATTAGCATTACATATAAATATTAATATAATAATACATATAAATATTAATATAATAATATATAAAAATATTATATATAAACAAAATTATAAATTATTCAATCAAAATTATTAAATTTTAACTGAATAATTATTAAACATTATTAGAAATACAAAAACTTCTTATTAATTAATCCATATTAATAAATCCAATTATTGTTTTAAAGAATATTCTGTTGATATATTATCTCCGAATTACTATCCATAAATTTCATATAGCCAGAGCACAAATTTATTGCCTCGGAAAAAATTTGCAAAATGTATTTGAATGAATCTATTTAATTACTTAAATGTATTTGAATGAATCTATTTAATTACTTAAATATTAAAGATATGGTTCACTTGACGCTACAAATGCTTCGAAGTTTTTGATTGACCAATCGGAAGAAAGAAATTTTATTAATTGATCAAAAAATGCTTCTTAGCATTCTTAGCATCAAGCCTAAGTTGAACAGTAAAATCTGATTATTATAGGGTTTAAAAGTATAAAAATGAATGGTCTAACAGGATAACCATCCGAGTTAATCTGCTGTTTGAAAAAACTATCCCTTTAACTCGCTTAAGATCTTCCGACGATTTCTATTGATAAACATTTATTTCGGATTTTCACGGCTTTTCGAAAGTACTTTCGAGATTTTTAAAAGAATATAAAAAAATTATCAAAACAGCAGCCAATTCATTTCAAATAGAAAGGAAGAGAGACAGAACAAGAGAACGAGAAGGATTTCTTTGTTTGGCCACCTGGTTAATTTGAACTGCTAGTTAGTGACAGTAAAATTCTGTGTACCGCTACAATAAGCGATAAACTGTTAACTGCTACATTTTACTAAGGGTTCGAATCGAATACTAATACGGAGACGAACGATCCCTACAAAAAAATGAAGGTAAAAATGAAGGTTGAGTCAGCGGTCAAAATCAATTAGTCGCAGAAAAAAAAGTTAAAGTTGCTGTGCTTTTAATAAAATAATGTGCATTAAGATTTTACTAACTTAGAATTGAAATAAAAGAAATATAAAATTTCAATGATATAATATATTTTTAACACTTTTAATACTTACACTTATAACATTTAATACTCATTACTCAAATTAATTTTAACGTAATATCAATAAGTAACTAAAAATATTGCTGTTTTTTGGCTAAAATATGATATCTTCTCTCATAAAAATTTTTTATCCCGGTGAAAAATGACAATTGAATCAATGTTAATTCGACGTCATTATTAAATCGACATCGATTCCGTCTCACTGGGATATGAACATATTAAGTATTGCAAATAAATTAATACTGAACAATATTTTCAAATATTAAGTTAAATCCCCGTCATATTGTTTGCACTCGCACGAGTTTTTGCGTTCAAAAATGTTATTAAACTAGAAAGCTCGGGAAGACTCCACTCGATCATTGGAGGGTTACAATAATTCGCGAGCACGACTGCACCGGTGAAGCGACTACTATCCATGGCGGGGAACGGGAGAGAGCAGTAAAACAATGAGACGCAGACAAATTGGGTTGCGTGCTCGAAACAAGTTGGCACAGCTATCGCCAAACAGTCGTGGGATCCCGGCAAATGTTGCTCGATTGCCCCGAGAGCTCGAGACTTCTCCATTTTTTCCCGCCAATGCTTGGAACTTCCTGGACAAGGAGCGGATCGAGGGGAAAGGAGAAATCCGAGAAAAACGACGGACGTCTCGCGGGTCTCTTTCTCGTGTTGAACACGATTCTAACCGAGTTAGCCGATGCAATGCACAACGAACCAATGCACGTATCATTTGAGCTCTTAAACTGCCATTCTGAGCTTTTATAAACTAACAGTGAAGATCTTATAGCACGCGCAATAATATTTTTCTATAAGATTATGGTAGACTGTATGAATAATTTTAATAATTATCTATCAATGCTGTTGAACACAAAACTGTTATAACATCGATATCAACTACATATCATAATCTATTTTATAGAATGCACTCTTCCCATACAGCACAGAATTTGCAGCAACATCAGTGTAATACTGCTGCAATGTTGCAGCATTGTTGCTACAATTTTTATACTGTAGGAGTTTAATTCCTTATTTATTAAATATTTATGTAACACCAATCACTGAAAATAATAATCAGTTTCTAAATACTTTGTAAATTTTTAAATACAATCAATCTATAACAAATTATATTTTCTATTTAAGTTATTTATCATATCAGAATTTTTCATGTAAAACGTAATCATTATCATTAATATCATATATATTTTCAATATATATTAGAAATTTATATTATAAGTATATTATAAATGGTATAATTTGTAGTACATAATCGTCATGTTAGTAATTCAGACACATAAAATAACTAAAAGTCAGCATCTTGACCATTACGGAATACAAGTGTTTTTCCTGCTTTCCGGTAGCCGTTAGATTTTATTTCCAGATTATAAATTTGACCAAGACGCAGCTATGAGAAAAGCAGAAAAGTCGGGTTCACCCTCTTCCGCACTTTTTGACTTTCTGTATGGTGGAGCCGCGCGATTGTATGACGACCGGTCTGAATAAACCGGAAACTCGCCCCATCGTCGCTTCTGTCCTTTTACCTGTTCCACGTTTCTAAATCGCGCTTTTCGAAACCCCATTTTCCAGCGTGCTACCGTCGGTACGCGCGTGCATTTATTGTGAGTGCCCGCATTCAGGTGCGCATCTCTCTTCTTGCGATTGGATACAACCTGCGATTCCATTCAACGACATCAACGAGTCCGACGAATCATCAATTTCGAAGAGTCGGCTGAACCGGGAGATCAAAAGTGTGATCCCCTGTTTAAAATGGAGCACCCAAATATTTCTTAAAATTTAACCATATTGAGAAACGTTTAAGATAAATTAGGGACTCCAAAGAACGTGGATTGCGAAATTCGCCTTCTTTGAAAGACATTTTCTCACTAAAAATTTCTGAATAAAAATTTTATTTTTCTTATATTTTTCATATCCTTTACATACACTTATATTTTCTCCTTAGAAAATATATGAAGAGGACACTTTTACCGAATACAGACTTAAAAATCTAATTTTGTTGGATTATTAAAATTTTTATGTGGAAAGTCAAAGGTAATGAACAACACAGCAAAAAGTTTTAACATTCTAGTGATCAGCTTAAGCTCTTACAAAATTATTTTGATGATCTGATAACATTTATTTTCAGATTTGTATCTGGCTAAATTTTTAAATCTTTCATCGTTTCTCTGTGTGATATATGCGATGTATTACGCAAAAAATATTGCAAAATATTTTGCATCGTAAATCGACAATATCTTGACATCTTTGGTAATCAATAATACTGTACGATCCTGACATGTAATATGGCTTCGATATTACCGTGATAATATTTTATCTGCGATCAAAATATCATGAAAAAAAGGTCGCAGCGAATTCGATTTGATTAAATCGCAGGGTTTGAAATTATTTTTATGCGACGGATGATACGTGTTGGACCGAATGATAATCGCAAAATAATCGACTTTATCTACCGCGTCAACGTAATAAAACCGTGTCCGTGAATAATAAGTGAGTGGGTGGATATAAAAAAGAAATCAGGTCAGAGCCTTGTCGTTGCGCATCATGTCTTTTTTTCACGCGCGCAAGCATCATGATTATCAGGGAAAAAAAGGAGACCTGATCGTCACGGAACGCGCACGTAATAAATGTCTCACTATAAAATTAACCGTCACACTCTTCGTCCGAATTATGCTGACAGTCTGATTTATTTACCTGTCGCAACAAATTTTACTTCTTATTTGATTATTCCGTCCATTTACTTCTTCGGTTACAGGTTTAGATTGACATCTTCAATTTGATTTCGCTTTTTTTAATTGAAATTTCTTATTTTAGTAAGCAGTGCCTGAAAAAATTATAATTGAAAGAATAAAATTCGCTCAGTATGATTACTAAACTTAGTAAATACATATCTGGCATACAGGATCATATATTCCAGCGATACTGCAGCAATATTGCAACGTTCCAGCAATATTACAGTACCAAGCAAACATTGCAATAATGTTACTGCAAGTTCTGTGCTGTATGTGAAATTTATAGAAAGTTCAACTTCAGAGAATTTATAAGATTTCATTTAATATTAATTATCTATCATATTATTAAATTAATAATAATGTTATAATGGTTATAATGGTTACTTATACTTCGGACATGGGAATTTGTTGAGACTTACTTATTGCACATGTATTTTCACTACGCTATGAACATTTGAATGTGAACAATTTTTATTATGATTGAGGATTGCTGAAGATGACTCGAATACAGCCGAAACGTTCAGTTCTTTATTTTATGTAATCAGTAGATACAATCGAAATATTTGTATATGATTTGCGCAATTATTCCGTATCAATGCTCTTAATTGCCCGTTTTTTATTTTATTTTTAAATTAATAACGTATATGATATTTTATTTTGTGAGGGAATATCTCGGTTTTCATAAAATTAAGCATATACTTCCCTTAGTCTCTTCAATTATACTCGAATTGACACCATTCGGTTTTTTGTTCAAGCAAACAAGCCCCTAAAAGAGGACAGTGAATTGATTGATCATACGTGTATCTCGCATTTATATTCGCATTTGTGTAACACTCATAAGTCGCGACCACGCTTCTAACCCAGTTTTACGTATCAATAGACAGCGATCTGAGTGCCACGAGGTCCGGAGAGGAAAGGGAGAAAATAGGACGGGGGTAGAGGGAAGGAGTGCGAGTGAAAAATCGAAATGACACGGTAAAAGTACCGCTAATGCTCTTTCACATTAACACTCGACGTAAAGTATGCTCTCGGTGTAAAAAGCCCCCTGATCGATGAAGCCCGGCGATTGGCTCGCTCGCCGAGCTGGATTGAAATCAACCCCCGGGCTGTCGGGCGAGGGTTTCCCGACACGCGACTATCCCATTGGTTGGCTGACGGTTCCACCCCTCGGCAACTTGCCCCGGTAACATTACCAGTCGCACGGAGTCTCCCGAGCAAGGGATATCCTTCCCTATAAGATCGCTAAAAGTGCCAAAACTTTGCTAGAATACACAAGTGTGAAACTTTAACATATACAAAAAATTAATATAGCACATTTTCCATGAAAAAATAGCGATAAATATTTTTAGAATTTTTAGAATTGGTTAGCAAAAACGCTTTTGTTAAAGTTATATATCAAATCATATTTTGGAAAAAAGATTATATCAAATTGTGCTATTTAAAGAAGTTAAATTTTTTTCATATGTAAGGAACTCTTAGTTATTGATCTCTGTAAATGGTCGCAATAAAACCAGTTCATATCTTGAAAAATTTACAAATATTTTTTGCTTTCTTTGTAATTGTCAAAAATAAATTATTTTATATATTTAAAAATATCAGTTTAACTTTAATAAATTACTTGCTGTTTAAATAAGACAAAAAAAATCGAACTTTTCATCAGAAATATATTATTATCATTATATTTATTTTTTAAATGAGACTTCTAAGTATAATAACAATAAAAAAAAATATTCTCCTATTCGACGCTTCTGCCGTGAAAAAGCTTCCCCAAGTTACAGCCGGGTGTCGATGGCAGGGAGGGATATGCGACGAGGAGAACGAGCTGGAGGGATGAACGAGAAATCCCCGCCTCCACGTAGAACCCGCCCTGCGCTTTGAGGGTGCTTGACAAGCGAAACTGCTCGAGGTAGGGAACACTAGCCGTCAAGTGCTCGTCGAGGACACTCAAAAACTACAAGGAGAGTCCTTCAGCAGCTCCGAAAAGGAATCGGTAGCCTGCTTTTCATACCTCACTCGAGCAGAGTCTTTCGCATAATCCATTAATAGTTATTTGTGTTAGTGATAATTGACGAGTGTCTCAAAAAAACGGCATAAGAATCGGTAATTGGATTAATCGGATTAATTATTCGGATATATGTGCTAGACTTTCGTTGCACATATCCGAATTGCCATTGTGTGAAAAATCAGTTATTTATGGTAAAATAGAAATGACAGTGTTGTGTGACAAAGATAGAAGAAAGTGAAGAAGAAAAAAAGAACTGAAAATATCATGGGCAGCTGCAATCGTAGAAAAATAGAAGAGACCAAACAGATTTCTATAAAAGTTACTCAAGCTGAAATAAAGAAATGTACTATAGAAAAAATATAATACACATGCACCGTTAATTTTCTTGAAGTAAGAACAGGTAAATTATAAATTAAAGATCTATACGCGTGGAAGATAGAAGACAAAAATTTCAATTTTCATCTGTATTGTGCAAAATGAGTGAAGGTGAAAGAAGAAAAATGAAATGAAAGAATAAAAAGAAAGATAGAAGGAAGAAATTTTCTAAATTATTAAACGAAAAGAAATTAAATTCAATTTCTGATTATTGAGCAGTTGAAAAAGATAAGAAAGCAAAGGTTAGAAAAAACAAATACGTGATGAATTAAAAGAGATCTTTTTAAACCTTAATAGTGCCATCGTTAAAGAGTGTAACATGTATCGACGCTAATAAAAATAAAAATCATAAATTTAAAAATCTCAAAATGGCAGATAAAAATAAGCTTTTACCCTGGCCGTTATTACCATATTCGGCTAGTCTTTTGAATCATGTTTGGTACAGTCAACTCGCATTAAACACTAGGTAAATAAAATAAATATAAGATTGATGTGTTTTTAGTTCCTTTTACTTTTTTAATTTTTTCTAAAATTATTTAATTTAAAACAATAATAAGAGAATCGTTGCACTTATCAGATATATCATTATAAATAAAAATTTCTTTATGTAATTGTAAGAACATGCATAGTGATTAAATTTTAATAATGTATAAGAAATAGTCTAATTTCTAATAGATAAATTGAAAAAACTTGGGTTTGTCGATCGTAATGTCATTTTTTAAATATCTTTTCGGATTTTTACGACCCTCAAATACTTACATGTGACTTTATTGGCTTCATTAAGATATATCGCTTATTATTGTGCGCTTATTATTATTGATCCGATTGGCTCTCGATATCCTTGATATTTACTAGATCACTTATTGATTGCACATATACTCAACACCAAAAAAATCATCACTAAATACTCTATGTTTACATGACAAGACGTATATTAAGCTCTCGGTGATGCCGACTATATAAGATAATATATAATATATAATTCAATTGCATTTAATTTATATAAGATATTATATTAATATATTTTATAATATAATATAGAGAAATGCAGTACATGAGAGAGAGAGAGAGAGAGAGAGAGAGAATCAGAATTATATAATTTGATCTAAATACTATGAACTATAAATCCTGACAAATAAAAATATTTTTTCTAATACTTTTAACATTAAAAATAGTTCTGCTTTAAAATTTAAGTTTTGAAGTTTATTACTTATTTTATAATTCTTTCATTACTATATTTGTAAATTCAATTCTCGCTCTAACCTTTGTCTAAATGATGTTTAGCAATGACTATTATCATTAAGATTATCCGGATACAATCTAAGAAACAAAAATAAACTCATTTATGTCCATTTGCTCAAGCACACATTATGTTCAGAGTTTTATATATCTGTGGACTTTATTAATAATTCTAATATCAGTAATTTGGAACTTACAAACATATAGAAGTTCATTTCTAATTTTTATCTTGTTATCTTGAAATATCGTACAATAAACAAGATATCACATAATATAAGATATCATATATAAACTTCATATATTCTTTTTTTTGTAGTTGATTGATTATTTGGAGCAATCGTTTATCTGAATTATCTCTCTAATTTGGATAATTGAAATTCTATTGCATAAAGAGAAACTCTTTAGTGACAAAAAATCATAATGATTTTCTGACGATAAAATTCAAATAATGTAAAAAATATTATAATTAGAAGAGATTGAAATCGCGAGCGATTTCAACGCTGACACTTTCAAATAATTATCGGCTCTAAAAACTTCAATTCAGCGGCATTATCTTTCTGATATTTTAATTTGATTTTTACATAATTAAGTCAAGATGGCATATTAAAATAAATAAATAAATTAGACTTATTAAGTTTTTCTGTGCATAAAATTCTGTTAAATAAAAACCGTCGTTTTAATTAAAATCACGTTCGTAACTGAAAATTGAAACGAGTTAAAACATAACGAAAAATTATATTAAATAATTATCATCTCAACTCGTCGCAAACTTCTTGTGTCCACCAAAATTTTCAAACGGCAGTCTATAAAAGAATGTATTCCAAAAAAGGTTACTCGAAGCATCCGCACTTCGTGCTGGGAATATATTGGAACGTCTAGCCAAACGTGACGCGATAATGGCTCGTATGGCTTAGTAAGCGGGTCCAAAAATTTACTTCTATACACAGGTCCGAAGACAGGTTGATTGTAGTCAAACGCGCACAGGTATTGTACCCTTAAAGACATTTCTTTAATCGGGTCTTGAAAAGGCCGGTGGCTTTTTGACGATCGTCACACAGCTTCCGAAACCAGTGACGATCTCGAAAATTAAATCTTACCGTCAAGAAGCGATCTTTGTATTGTACTGTCCAACGCAAAATCCTCGCAAAATCCGTTCGCAAAACACATCTATCTTTGACTTCCATTCAAACTTGCTATGAATATACGATATATACGTATATTTTATTAAAATTAAAATTATGTAATATATTAATTAATTACTGATAAGTATAACATAATATCTGAAACATAATATCAATCTATTCATCGCTGTATCTCGAGAGATTAGGAAGAACTGATTTAATAAGCACGTATTGTCATGTGAACAAAGCTTTAAGATTGTATTAACAATCTTACGAATCGAAAAGTGCACATAAATTCGTAAAATCAAGTGCATATTATCTTTTTACACACCAATTTATTTTTTATGAAAATTCTATATAATATCAAAATTTTTTTCTTTAACATTATTTATATATACAGTATTTGTTCGAGACTAAAATTATAGTAATTATGTAATTTTTTGTTACAGGCTATTGGAAAGTATGAAAATGCCGGCTAGAACTTCTGGTTTTGCCATCAGCGACATTTTGGAATTAAACGATGCCAAACCGTCGCAAGAAGAACCAGACGTGCAAGGTAATATCAAAATTATTAGATTATTAAATTAACTAAATTAGATTAAATAGTAATAAAGAAGAACATTTGCTATCTTTATTGTATTAATTAAATATAATTATAAAAATACATCTGATATTAATTTGTTGCAAGTTAGAACTGACAAAATTTATAAAATAATACAATTTTTATTATTTTAAAATATGAATATATTAATTTTATAAAAAAATTCACCTTAATTAAATTAATGTAGTTTTAAAATCAGAAAAATTTCAAAGTTTTAGAAATTTCTTTACTACGCACATTTTTACTTGGATAAAAGAAGAAAATTAATAAATTTACTATAATACTGTGTTCTAGGTACCACGACGGTCTTACCAACGGCTACCGACATGCCGTCGGCTTACCAGCAATTTCTGGAGCACACAACCGCCATGTTGCAACCTATGCACGCTAATCTGAACAGGGGTACACTACCACCGCCTCCACCTGGATTATTAGGATGGCCAACTGGACCGGCATTACCAACAACATTACCTCAACCCTTGGAGGAGGTGAATGGTAAGCGAACAAATACAATTATTCTTTATTTAATTGTTTACAAATCGAAGGCATACGCGGCAGCAAAATTATTAAAATCCATCGCATAATTTTGAAAGTGTATATTTAATTGTACTAAGAAATAATTATTCTTTCTAAATTTCTTGGAGTGACATTTTTTTTTGACTTCAACACTGAGAAAAAAGATATGGTAATGGTAAATAAAAAAAAGAGAATTATTCACAAGTGGCTGATTAGATTATTTTGTTAAAATAGCAACAACAAAAGTATAATATTTTTTTGTTAGATGAATAAAATTTTTTTATTTAGCAGTACAAATTTATTTGGTTACTTACGTTTTGTAAATAATAATGTAAAATTTAGTTGCCATTACAAAATAAGTAATTTCAACAAAATAATCACTATGGTAGAGCGAGAAGTGTTTCAAGGAGCGGTCAAAGATGACCTGTCTTCTCGTAAGAGAAATTCGACATCTATCTGTATAAAGCTGGGACAATTAGAGACTAATTTCATACATTTCTCGGCTCTCGCTACATCATGGCCAATTGTAATAATAACAACCATTTTTTCAGAGCGATTGGTAATCAAAAATCTAAATCTATTATATACCTTTGCTAAGCTAAGGAAGTTCAAAAATGTCAAACATAATTTCACTCTGTAGAAAATGAGAGTTATATATTATTTGTATGTAATTGTTTTGTTCCGGTAATAAAATGTTTTATTTCTAACTACACAAAAGATCTATAAACATCATACAAAACAATTTTGTATTAAATTATAAGTTCATTTAATAAATTCAACAAATTAATATCGTAGTAACCAACGATTTAATTGGTCATATATCAACAAATAGTTTTTGTGTCAGCAACATAACTTTGGTTCCATACAAAATATTTCTCTCAGTGAAAAGAACGAAAATAGTCACTACTGAAAAAGAGTGAAAATATTTCCACTCTTGAATAAGAGTTGAAAATTTTCGTTCCTTTTTAAGATGAAATTTCATTCTTTTAGAGAGAGATTCACTCCAAAGGAAAGAAGTCTTACTAATTTTTTTAAGTAAATCTTACTCCAAAAGATTAAAATCTCATTCCAAAAAAATCTGTCACTGTTATTCAAGAGTATATATATATTTTTACTCTTTTTCAGTAGTATTTTCATTCTTTTGGAGTGAAATTTCCAAGAAATTTAGAGAATTAATCTTTTAAAGAAAATGCGCGTAATAAATAAATTATTTTAACTGCATTCTCCAAATCACTTGCATCCTAAGGAATGAGATCTAATCATTTTCGATCGTTGCACTATTAAGACGCACATTTAAGACGCAAATTTTCTCACTGGTGCGCAGCAGAATGGACGTATACGCGCTTTTGCGGGCGGACGGGGAAGGGGGTGCGAGATAGAAACCCTTATTTATTTAGCACCCTACACTATTGGTCCGTGAGGGTTAAGCAGGATCTAATGGTTCTGTAAAAGGTCCTCGTGGATACCGCACAGCGATTGGTCCGCGAAAGAGGACAGATGTTGAGTTGGGGACAGATGCGAGAGAGGGGTTCCGTGTCCTCGACCCCCCAAATGAATCGGTATCGTCACGCCCAAAAAATTCGTCGACGACCTATCCCGCGTTGCCGTCTCCTTTTTCCGTAGCCACGGTTTGCATGAGCGAAAAATTCAGGCAACGTGTCAAACCGTTGAGAAACGCATCACGCGCGAATAATTGCGGTCCTGTAACAGATAAAGAGGGGAAAAGCACGATTGAGTAGATCTCTTTTATATCAGACATTTACATTGTTCGGTAGATAGTGTTAGGATTACACTGAATTCTCTCGAAGCTGATTTATAAAAAGTTTAGACGGAGTCAAATATCCCGGCCTGATAAATCTTGGAAAATTGTACGAACTAGACTCATGTTAGATTCTTTCATCGTCATTCACATTAAATTTGTTATAATCAGAATTTCAAACAGAATATAAAAATGTAAAATTCTTCTATCTCTATTTTTATATTAAGAAAGAGATTAGATTAAATCTTAATTGATCTACTCTCCTCACTAAATTCCTCGATAAACAAGTTTAAGTCCAAATAACAGCAATTGTATATACAGAGAGAGTAAAGTATTTGATACTTTACTCTTTGCATATATATAATTACATAGTTAAAAAAACTATGGTTAGGAGATCTAGTTTTATAGTTATTATTATCTATAGATAAAAAAAAATATTAGTAATAATAACCTTACATATATAATTCTCTCAAATATGAAAAAATTATATTATAAATTATGATAACTTGAACTATTAATATAGTAAAATATTTCGAATGATAAATAAAAATAACATTTTTATGTAATAAATGCAATCATCATCATAGAATGTAATTATTTTTTTAATATTTGCTAACTATTTATATTGTATAATAATACCTAAGAGATATGAAAAACCTTAATGCATGTTATAGTTGTAATGATCACATGTTGTAATTTTAATGTTGAAACAGTTATAATGTGCACAATTGAAACAATTATAAATTTATAATTAACAATGACAACAATTTAAAGAACTAATATCTAGTTAGACTCCTTTAAATTAATAAAATTAATAATAATTACAATGTAAAAAAGACTATAGGAGTCGACGCTGGTTATAAAAAATAATTATTAATAATAATTTTTAATAATGAGCTCTATCATCTTGAGCTCAAATCATCTTCAGTAAAACTCTCCATTAACGCAAAAAAAAAATTATTTTGCGATGCAATATCTCATTTTTTTTGCGTTAATAGATGAAGGATTTTGCTGAAGATGACTCGAAATAGAGTTGAAACGTTCAAGGTTTATATATGTATCAGATATTATATTTGATTATTATTAAAAATCGCTTTTTTATAATCAGCGTTCTTATAGCTTTTTTTACAATTATTATTAATTTTATATAAATTTATAATAGACCCAAAAAAACTATAAATTATAGTTAAATTATAGTACTTGCAACCATTTTTTTTCTCTCAGTGTATATTTTATATATTGTTCGAGTATAAAATGCATACACAATTGTGTATATAAGCACGAAGCTAAAGTCAGAAAGACATTTTTGATAAATAAGTAAAGAGAACGCGTCGTTCCTTCCTTCGTCGCCATCGCATAGCTTCCTTTGGAGACATTAGTCGGCAGCGAGTATTTAATTGAAATCACAGTACGACTGCGAGCACGATCTAATCTCCCATGAAAATGATATGGTTGATCCCATGGGGTCCAGCAGGGGTATCAAATAGGCTTTATATTGGTTCACACCCTCCCCAAGCGGGTTTGGGGGTCGCTCACAAAAGCATATTGTACTACAACGAAAGCCAGTATCCCGACGTTGTACATGAAATTAGCTAGTATCTCGGCCAGGTCGTAACATTTACACTTCGCTAAATAAAGTTATTGTATGTATATTTCTCGTAGCATAATTACCGTGTCAGTGAAATGACATTTGCCTTATCATCGTTTCATATTTTACGTATTGTTTAAATTTAATCTTTCATTATGTCGCGTTAAATCGTGAATTATAATAACAGTTTGTATATTCAATCGCTTCTATTTTCATAATTAATTAAATAAATTCTCTTATTATTTAGCGTCATGAAACAAAAGTTTAGGTATTGAAATAAAAGACATATTGTAGAGAGAAAAATTTATATCTGGAAAAGAGGGATGGAAAGAAAAATTTATATCCAAAGAAAACTTCCATGTCAAGTTTAACAAGATAAATTCAGATTACAAGAGTTAACTGTCTAATTGTGATTAGAATAAAGTGTGATTAGAAGAACTATTAAAAAATCAATGCAAGCTAGCATCTGCTGGTAATCAACGCTAAGAGCAATCGATGTCGGCTGAATCGAATTGCAGCTGCAATTCGTTAACGTCAATCAAGTAATTGAGTCAGTTGATTACTAAACACTATACTTCTGCGTCACTCTATCTAATTATGTATTTTGAAGTCTACATCAATGATCTACGTAAATAATTCACGGAAAAGTGTATAACAAGGTTAACTTAATTAATTACAAAAAAATTTCTTTTTGAATAATATTTCACATTATGTTAAAAATGTAACTTTTCTACAAATACTTCAAGATTAATATCAATTAGAAAAAAATAAGAAAGTGATAAAATAAAAATCTTTTAAAATACAAGAAAATGTCATCTTTAATTTTTTTTTTTTTCTTTATTTTTCCAGTTCTTCAACAACCAGACTCGACGAGCCCGGCGATCTCGGATATGTCGTTTCCGTCACAACAGGAGAACAGTCACGAATCATCGAAGGACGAAGAGTCACAGGACTTTGAGGACGAGCAACAGAATGGCAACGAGACGTCGCAACCCCACGAAACCGAGCATAAGAAACGCAAGCGACGCGTGCTCTTCTCCAAAGCGCAGACTTATGAGCTAGAGCGACGTTTCCGTCAGCAGCGTTATTTGAGCGCGCCCGAGCGAGAGCACTTGGCCTCTATCATTCGCCTTACGCCAACTCAGGTGAAGATCTGGTTCCAGAATCACAGGTACAAGACGAAGAGAGCGGCGAGTGAACGTGTTGAAGCCGGTGGCAGCGGTTGCTCGCCCAGAAGAGTCGCCGTGCCAGTGCTAGTGAGAGATGGCAAACCCTGCCAATCCAAGCTGATGGAACCTACTGCATATCCCGGAAGCGGCCAGGTCCCTATGGCGCCATATATACCACAGAAATATTGGTGGTAAAGTAGTTAACTGAACTGACTAGGATAAAAACAATCCAGAGCAATTTGTGGCGATTCACGCTGATCGACGATTATTGCGAAACGATATTGCAATTCCCGATTAAAATATTGTCGTGAACAAGAAGTCATAAACGAAGAGAACGAAGAAAGATGAAGAAGAAATTCAAGATGGAAGGTATGAATAATCTTACCAGTGATGTTGAACATGTTAAAGTGTTAGAAGGTTCGTGATAATGCGATAGTAATAATAAATATGAATTCGATAATCATCAATGACATCATCGACGATATTATCGTCAAGAAAGAAAGTATAAATAAATGATTAACAAGCATTAGTTGGAAATAATTAACGGAATAAATTTTGGAACATTGGTTCTTAAGTTCAACTTCTCATGCATATCTCCTCTTGAACGTAATTA
Organism: Atta cephalotes; assembly: GCF_000143395.1. Classification (NCBI taxonomy): domain Eukaryota; kingdom Metazoa; phylum Arthropoda; class Insecta; order Hymenoptera; family Formicidae; genus Atta; species Atta cephalotes. Next base: position 3,583,576 of record NW_012130078.1, read on the forward strand.
CAGACATAGACATGAAATGAAAAGCTAAATCATTTCTAAGTTTGACAACGTGTTTAACCATCAGATGTATTTCGAGAAACATATACAATCGGACTTCTCAAAGTAAAATTGCTTGATGTACGATGTTTTACAAGAGTGTTTAACACGCGCGTCCAACGAACTCAAAGCTGAGCTAAAATCAGTCATTATAGTCCTAGAAAGATATTTCAAAATTGAATGAATTTGAAATTTTTCTTAGATATAAATTTTTTAACCTTTTCTTTCAATATATCTTTCATTCAATGTCTTTCAACTTTTTTTGTAATGCTAAAAAATGAAAATTAGAAAATGTTTTATCAATTGATATTTGTTGAAATTAATATATTTTTTGGTAAATATTTTATTATTTTTATAAATATGCGCAATGAAATGTAGCGCATAAACAGTTATAGGCGAGTATATCTTGCACATAAAATATAATAACAAAAAAACTATAATAAATTAATTGATCTACTTATATACGATTATATTCTGAAAAAATATTACAATGTAATTTTAACATTTTACAATGTAATGTTCCTCAAGACGAGCGATGTTCGCGATATATTAATTATATTCACGTGTACGACGTAATACGTAGCTTTAATACGTATACATGATTATGTACAATTTGAAGTAAATTTTACTTTTAACTGTTGACAAACCGATAAATTCGATAATTGACAAAACTTTATCGTTAAAGGCAAGCGCGAAAGATTTAATGTCACTTCGAAAAATAGTTCAACGAAGTTAGAGAAAAATCTCATAATTTCGCAAGCTTATATTTCTTCAACAGAAGATAATTAAAATCCACTGTGACCACTTGAAACTTTTTACAAGTGTTGATGTTTATGAAGGAATTAGAAACAGTAACGAATATTGTCAGAAACCAAAGATCACTTTCACGTCTAATGAATTAGTTTGACGTGAATAGGTAAATAATTATAAATAAATAGTTATAAATAATTATAAATGTAAGAAAAACGCGTAGAGAAATTTTAGACGATACCGATGTTGCGTTCTTACGAAATAAAATATTTGTACAAAACTGTTACACTTTAAAATGATTCACGTATGCAGATTTTAAATTAGTCCTTAAAGCGTGTGTCACGAGAAAGAATATCCTGTAAGTGCAAGGAATTCCAATTTAATCATAAAAAATTCAATTTAAGCATAACATCGTCTAACTTGTACCGTGTAATAGCGTTTTTTCATTGGCAGAACTAGAACACATTCAGTGCAGTTTAAAGCCGTTGTACAAATCGATATAAAGATACGTTTAATAAAAACGTATAGAAACAAATTAAAAACCGCAAAATATTCAATACATTTTATTATGCTATTTGATAAAATACATATTGGGCATTTTATCAATTAAGATATCCCACTTTTACATTTAGATTAAAATAGTGTTCAACAGCTTTAATGCACTAAGTGCGCTCTAGTTCTGTCAATGAAAAACGTTATAAGCATTCATAGTGGAACGATAATAAATTACATGAAGATGGATTACTGCCACAATGACTCGATTCGTGGCTCAATCGTGATCCGCTAATTCGATCGTCGAAAAATTTTTACGATATAGATATTTCTTCACGATTTACATACATAGCTAATGTAAACTGTGCACGGTTTTTCTTCATATCGTCAAAGAATTCGCATATATGACATTTTGCAAGATTCTCCAGATAAAATTCTATATCTATAAGATAGCTGTATACTTTTATGATTCTATACTTTTCGATATTTTTCATTTCTCATAGTAGATTTTCGTGAAAAAGAAAACAAAGATCAATTTCCGAAATATATAAAATGTACGGAATTTTTATAGCTGAATATCCTTGTCGAAATAAATTCAGCTTTATTAATAATTTCGTTATATACATACGCATTTAAAAAGTATTAAAAGTTTGATTAAAACGAAAAGAACTTTGGTACGAGAGTAACATTTTGTCGATATTAGAATGAACCTTGTAAATCATTATTTTAAATTTAAAATATTTAAATTTTAAAATACCTGTACTATACTGATATAGTGATGTTTCAGGATGTAGTAATGTTTACTACGATATTACAGTAATTAAAGAACATATGCGAAGTCCTAATTGCGAGTAATCGCAAGAATATCCAATGTTTCGTCCTTAATTAATTAGTTGTAGATTAATTGTATATATGTAAATTGTGTATAATATATAATAAACTAATATATCAGAAGCATATTTAATAAATCTGGATCTTAAGATATCAAATTTTCACTGTTTGTTTCTTCTTATCAATTTTATCACAGAAAAATAATCCATGTCCTCCCCTCCCTCTCTCTCTCTC
>NW_012130078.1:3585938-3612608 GCF_000143395.1 Atta cephalotes
TTAATAAGTACTAATTAACTTTACTTACTTGTTTTCGTTTTCGTTTTACTTTACTTACTTAATTTACTTACTACAAATAAAATAACTACTACTCTCCCTCCCCTCCCTCCTCTCTCTCTCTCTCTCTCTCTCTCTCTCTCTCTCTCTCTTTCGTTTCTTTAAAAGAAGAAAACGTATTTAAAAAAGAGATTTGAGATTCATATTCAAAAAGTAAAAATTTTTTAAATAAATTTTAAAGTTTTTTAATAAATAATTTCTCTCGATCAATACGAGATTCTTAACTCTCAAAATAATAATTACTTTGTTTTTATAATAATTGCTTTGTTTCAATATTAATAATAATATGTTACATAAATTCTGTTACAAAATTTTAAACAGCAAAAATAATTTTCTTTGCAAATTTACAAATACAATTAATATAAAAAACATGGCAGAAGATTTAAAGATTTCATTCTAATATCGTATTTCTTTTAGTAGAGAATATAATGAAACAATACATTTGAAACAATATCTTCTTTTCTCTCTCTCTTTCTCTCTTTCCCTCTCTTTTCTCGATCGTTCCAGAACCGTTTCCCTTTTTTCGGGACACGCCGGAAGTCCGCGTAGCTTGAGTGACAAGCTTCCGGTTTCCGTTTCCGAGCAGCCATCTTGTTACCGGTTTAGATTTCCTGAGGGCGCCCCATCGAGTCTCGATGGGGACTCACGTTTGATTTCTGCAACCCCCAGAAAAACTTTTCATTATTTGCATTATGACGCCACATACGTGCACTCAATCGAAGAAATTGATAGAAAATTCAAATTTCTTATCTTATAATTTCCTTTCGCGATTAAAATAATCGATCTCCAATCGCGATATCTAGTCCGATTATAATCATATAAAACATGATCGATATCTTTGGGGGAATTTTATTAATCAGTTTCGCAAAAAAACGATAATATACCAAAACAAGTATTGCTTGTATCTACGAATTATCAAGCGATAATCTATCACAAAAATTTTTATCTCCTACAATTTAAATTATATTTAATAATCTATTATCAAATATAAATAAATTATATTTAACTATTATAGGTGTATGTTCTATCTTTTTATAATTTAAAACTGGAATGTTAAGTAAGTATTATAGAGAAAGTTGAAAATTTATAATAATCACAAGCTCAATTTTAATAGCAAATTTTTTTTATCAATTTGAGAGACTGATTTTTTTCTTAGCAAAAATGTTGCGTGGGAATTATTATTTATCACAATTATGTGTGTGTAATATTAAATTAAAGTTATCAATAAAAAAGTTCACTAAAAATTATAAAATATTGTTTTGTGATCGACTTGATCCTATAAAATATAAAGTGCAGAAAGGCATTTTTTCATGCTTAACATAATAATTATTAGTGTCTCAATTTTTGACAGAATAAAATTTTTTTTAATTCAAAGAACCTCATTAACATGAAGATCGCAGGTAAACTCGTATATTGTATTGTAAGTATATGAACCATATGAGACATAAATTAGGATGCACTTAGGAATATCTATCGCTGCTCCACTTCTATAGGAACAGGACGATACAAAGGGTTTCCCTCCGCGTCCCTTATCTCTCCGTCCCGCATCACGGCGGATGATGTAGCGAGGTAAATGGAGTGGACAGCGGGCAGCATATGCTTTGTGGCGATTTCTCCTGCTGTGTACAAAACGAAACTGTCCCCACACGTAGAATATTCCGAGCACGAACGGCGATGTGCGCGAAATGTCGGCGGTGCGCCGAACCGGAAGCGGGAGATAACATTCAATCCGCTACCGAGCCCGAATCCATGATTTATATGACCAGCCGTAATCTATAGATTTGGACATAGTCCACCGACTTTTACTCTACGTACCTACCGCGGTTGGCAAGGAGCATGTTTTACTGCACGCTTAGTGCACGAAATCAAGATTTGACCTAATAAACTTTTAGTCAAACTCTATCTTTAGAAATTTTTATTTATTTTTTATTTATGCCACAATTTTTAGCTCTTATATTTTTAATAAATATTTTACAGTTCAACGAAAATTATTGTAAACCTAATGATATAATTTATAAATATATTATTAAAATAATTGTTATTTATATATGGTAGCACATTGCGGAGAACGGTTCGTTTAAATTATCAAATATCAAACTACATCGCGAAGCGCAAACATTATGAAGATGCATACGAGAAGATAAAAATTTCGCAGGGTCAGTGTATCACGCCAAAGCCATGCCAATCAATAGACGAAAATAAATTGATAGTTTGTCGAGCGACGGGACGTCCCCTAATATTTCCGAATGTAATCGAGGGGGTGTGCGCGCTCTTCGAGAACCTAGAAAAAAAAGGAAAAATACAAACGACAAAGGAGGTGGAGGAGGATGAAGAGAGAGTGGTGGAGGAGAACGAATGAAGAAAGAGAACGAGGATGAGAACACCGAGGAGAAAAAACGAAAAAAAACTTTGACAATGCAGTTATAGGCACACGAAAACAGGGAGAACGAGTGGACGACGTGTTCCGGGGGTGTTTTATTGGCTGGTTTCCGTGGGGTGGAAATTTCGTATAATATACGATATGTTTGCGTGGACTCTTTTAACCCTCTACCCTTCGCGGAGACTATCGCAAGCCTCTCTTAATCGGTTCGTAAAACGTATGGATACGTAAAACTACGACCGATGAATTGCGCGAACAAGATATCCGTATGTTCAATCTATCTGGATATATATTTTCTTTTTTATAATTCATGATATATCACTGATTAATTAATTTTTATAAGTCTCTTTATTTAAAAAGAGAGAATACATTGAGAGAAAACTTTGGTATTTGTGATAAATAGTTGCATGATAAAATAATTATGGTTAAGCGCTCCATTTTTTAAATTATTTCTGTTATAATATGTTAACAATAATAACGATATAGTTCTCTTAAACATGTGAAAAAACTGTACTATAAATTATAATAATTTCAAATATTAATGTAATAAAATGTCAAGATGTAAATGATAAAAAAATAAACATTTTTATTAAGTATACAAATGCTACTACAATTATTGTTAATATAACTATTTTCTTAAAACCTATTATTTATTTGTTAATAATAATTAAAAACATGTGTTACGGAAAAACTAAGAATTTTTAAGCAGAGCATGTGATTATTATTATTAATAGCACATATATAATTAAAATAATTGTAAATATATAATCTTTTTAATTGTAAATATATAATCTTTTTAATCATACACTGAAAGAAAAGATTGACTGAATACGGCGTAACATTTTTAATTATTTGCAGCAGTCAATTTTTTAGTGCCAATTGAAAGCCTATACTGACATTGCGAATAGGCTAACTCAACTAAAAATTGGCTGTTGCAGATTAAAAATGCTATGCCATATTTTATCATCCAATTTGTTACAGTAATCTTTTATATATTTCAGTGTTGTTGCCCTAAAAAATAAATTAGTTAAATTATGTAACCATTTTTTTCTTTTAGTGCCTCTAAATCTTTTTTAAAAAATAATTATATAATTATATATATAATTATATATATAATTATTTTCTGCTTTGTTGTATTGTAAGTTACATATTCAACGATATTTGATATCTATCTCTATACCTGTTCTCACACTTCGCAAGTGAACACAATCGATGATTGCTTTGATAGAATTGTAACAAAAGACTCTAAGAATACAGTATCTTTGATAACCCTTGAGATCATCAAACCAAATTTCAGTGAACCGCCAATGTTCTGATTGCCGTCGGAACCGGAAGCGATGTTCCCTTTTTACCATTTTTTTAAGGTCCACGCCAGTGGCACGTGCCGACATTATGCCAGGGTGCTAAGTCGCGTGACCGGAAGAAGCATCCTAATTGGTATCGATTCTAAGTCAACGTTGCTCTTTTCCACCCCCTGTCACGTCGTTCAGCAATCTTCTCTTGTGAGCAACTGTATTTTACATCAATTTCAGTAATCATAAAGTCATAATTTACAGGAATCAATATAATATCATCATCGTTTATGCTGTTTTAGGTACATATTTACTATGAACTTCTATGTCTTCTAGTCACATTATTTAGACCTACAAATCTAAAAAGAAGATGTCATGAAACTTACCATATATTCCAAAATACCATAGAAAATAAGTCATCGACGTTAACTTATTTCGGGTTCAATGTGTTTTTGTTCACAGCCGAGTGAAAGGCGCGTTTAGCACTCGTTCGATCGGTATTCTCTCGGTATGTCCAACGGAAATCTGAATGTCCGTCCGCATCAAGGGGTGGCAGAAGTTTGGCCGAAACTTTTTCAATCCCAAAAACTTTCCGCCGCGGGCAGTTTATTGTGCTGTTAGGAGTTTCAAAGGAGTCGGACGGATGTCGAACGGTCGAACCGTCGTCGGCGTTGCTCGAGAGCGTTGTCGTGCAAACATTGTCGGGCGTGCCGTAGATGGATCTCGATCCGTTGCGTCCTGAGATTGTGTGTAAATTCCCCGGGATTACGAGACGAGAAAAATACGCACGGTTTGTACGCTGACAGCAACAATTTGTGACTAGTGATTTACGGTGGCTGGTTTAAATGTATTACAATCTCAAATAGTATTTAAGTATACTACAAAGAGACATAGTTATAATTTATAATTATTATATATATATAAAATAATTAAGATATAGAGTCACGTATTTTACGTTTCAATGACTTATTTCAGAAGTTAAAAAAGTTTCGATATGCGGTAGAAACATTTCATACACGAAAGAATGGTTTTGTTAAAGTATCTCAAAATTTAGATAGATACAGATTTGAAAATAATTTTAAGATCAAAATAATATTATATAGGACAATTAAACTGATTACAAGGACATTAACATTTCTTGCTCATCATATTTGAGATTCTTACATAATTATTTTGATTTCCAACAAAAGTATTTTCAGATCTGTATCTAGTTAAATTTTTAGATACTTTAGCCAAATTGTTCTTTCCATGTAAATTCTTTTTTTCCGATATTTATCTCTTCTAAAGTTGACAGTAGAAAATTATGTACTTCTATCTTGCGAAATCTTTGATTTAAACATTCTCGAAAAATGTTCCAGAAAAACATCATCACAACATGTTTGGCTATTTTGTAAAGGACAAACAATGAATTGTTTTCTTTCAGTTTCCTTTTGTCGCAATTCATCGAAACTCGATGCTTTCCGACACAACTTGTACATTGCAATAACAGTGGTGTTTGCGGTTTTCTTGTCGCGGTGTTTTGGCAACGGCCGGGATTCATAAGGGCACGTCGACTTTTCCTGTAACATCCCGCGCGATATCTCGAGACGACAGCAACCTGAGAGTGCAAAGTGTACTCTGGAAGCTTGCCAGAGAGCGTGCATCGCTAGTCGAGATGATAAGTCTCTCTCACGGGCAGAAAAAGTTGGGGTAGATTAATCAAAGCAGAAATTCGGAACGGCAAGAGCGACCACCGCCGACAAAGCATATTCCCTACTAAGAATGAATCGTTTCCGGTTCCGCTCTCTTTATGGTACATTGCGGCCCAGCGATGTATTAAGATTACTTAATCAATAAAGCGCCGTACGGAAAATTGATTTGTTTTTCAGTTTTTTCCTTCTGACGAATCCTTTCCGTACTATCTCTTGTTTTCGATTGCAGTATGCGATGTGTCAATCAACCATTTCTTTTACTTCCTTTTTACAAACTTTTATATTGATTTATTTTACATGAAGTTGCGATTTCTGCTTGAATACAAATTTTAATTTTATGAAATTTTATTTTCTAATAATTGTTAAGAATTCAACACGAAATATTTTTCTATTTTTTTCTATTTTTTTAAATTTTTAAATTAAAATTTTCTGCCAAACTTTATTTAATACGTTTTATATTCTTTTATCAATAATAAATTTTTTAACTACTAAATAAAAGAACAGCAATCATAAATATATATTCATAAATATATAATATACTGTTGTAGACCGCACTTTCGTAAGGCACAAATTTTGTAGGGTGTGCTATTTGCACCCCTGCGAGTAAATTTCGCTTTCTACATCCTTTGGGAACGAAAAGTCGAGTTTGTTTGAACGAGACGCGTGCACGAAACGATTAAACGTGGATTGAACAAACAGAACTATGGTTAAACGACAGTTAGCAGATCGTTAGTCATAGTTAAGTGACCAAACATTGACATTCGATATGCACGATGGCATTTCGATTCATATCAACCAGGATGGAAGTGGTTCGTAATTAATATTTTGTTGAGAAAAAATATATCGTCTTGAAAAATTAATTTGTTACTTTTAGTGATAGTAGATTAGTACGGGATTCAGATAGTGATGTGGTTATAGTCGTAGCCAGCGGCGCCAATGATCGACTCAACTTAATCTCGAATCAAAGTTTTTATTTCGAGCGCGTCAGATTTATACAACTTAACGTGATGAAATCCGACGGAGAAGTGTCGCTCACCTCCCTCAATTGCTTATTCGATCTCATACTCGAAAAAAAAAGATTTGTTTTTCGATTGTTCTAGAAGGCTTCGAAATCTCGATTTAAAATATATGTGATCTTGCGGTTTAGTTTTCTTCGCGAGATGCAACGATGCGGTTACATCTTATTTCCCTAACGGGTTATAGTTCCCTAACGGGTTATAGTATATGCAATATTGCTCTCGACTGCATTGTCGGATTATTTGACACATGCTCTGATAAATAAATAAAGTGATTTATAAAGCGTCGCTGATTATTACTCGCTTTCGCTGCCGCTCGTTGATATCGTCTCTTTGTCCTTTTTTTTCGATTCGAATAGCTGAGCAGGTCTTCAATATTCGTGTATTCTCTCATGATTCCGAAAACGTGATATTTTTTGGATGAAAATTATATCTTTGCAAAATGCATTTTCAGTTGAGATAATGGCGAACCGCCATACACTTTTGAAAATCACATAATAATTCTCTATTTTAGATGACATTATATTAAATAACCAGGGTTGGATAATAAATAGTTGAAACGTTAAAAGTTAAAAAAAAGATTAAAAAGTTAATAACTTTTAACTTAAGTTAATTTTAAATTTAATTTAGTTACTTTTAATTTTTTTAAATTGAAAATTTTTCTATCTTTCTTAATGCTAATATTTTTTTTCTGTAAAGTCTTAAACGTTAGAGAACTAATTTAGAAAAAATTCAATAATGAGTTTTATGATGAGAGACTCTATAATAAGAGTCATACCATACGGTAGCCAGTTATTTTATTGATTCGCTAGATTTTGTCAATTCCCGCTTATATTTGAATCACACTAATTTTAGGTATCACAAAAGTTATATTTCAGCAATATAAATATGAAATGAGCCTAGATGAAGAATTGTTGTAGAATAGAATTGCACATTCATTCATTTTCTAAATTTTTACGTATATTTTTTGTAACAAATACCTAATTGATGTAATATCTAATTGTCGTAAACATGCATGAACAGTTGTTTCAGAAATTAAAGAAAGTTAGATAAAGGTTAAAGAAAAAGAAATAATGCAAACACATACCCTTCTCTCTCGCAAGATTTTGACAAAAACATCTTATGATGTGACTCTTATTATATATAAGTAACTTACATATATAAAATTGTGAATATAAAATTAAATTTGCCTAATAATCTATATTTGTAAAGATTATTTAAAGTAATCTCATTTTAAGAAAAATTAGGACATTCTGCTTTCAAAAATAATTTTTTCAAAATTAACTTTTTTTAAACTTAAATTAATTTAATCTTAACTTTTATTAAGTTAATTCTTTATTCCTTCAATTTTCAACTTAATTTTATTAATTTTATAACCCATTACCTTTAATTTTATTTAATTTAAAAAAAACATTAACTTTCCAACCCTGTAAATAACTAACTTTAATCATTAAATACTGACATTATATATTCCTCCTTTATAAGAATTCTTTTTCTTTCAAAAAAGATGTCATCTCCGATCATTATTTTTACATTGTTGAAATAAATTTCAACGCACGTGATAAAGATCTTAAAATTAATGTAAAAAACCTATGAATTTCTTTGTATTAATTCCTAAACAAAAAATGAAATATATAAACAATCTAAGTAACTCGACCTATATGGCCGACAGCTTCAAGAGAAGCTACAATATTACGTGATTCGCATCAGCGATCGATGAGAATCACACGAAGGGTATAATGCGTCACAGAAAAATATATCGATTCTCACTGGAAGTTGTTTCGAGATACAACAAGACGATACAATAGATCCTTTTGCTTGCGGGATTGAGAGGAAAAATTGGAATCGTGCCGAGGAGGATGAGAGTTTTTTCTGGCCCTTTTAATCCCGACTACTTTGCACCAGTCTCCTTACGAAGCCCTTCACCCTCTTAAACGTTTCCCGGTTTCGCGACTAAATCTGCTTAAACGAGCTGCCCGTTTCAGAATGAGACAACTTTTTCTTCCACTTCTACCAGCGGTGACACTCGTGATTTACTCAGCGTTGTATCTATCGCCCAAGGTGTTTTCACCACATGATTTTATAACTTAAAGATTAAATGCAGGATAAATCGTTCACAAGCTAATCATTTACAAGCTAAATGTAATTGAATTTCAAAAATTATGGAAATATCCTATTCTTAAATGAATTTTTTCACTGGACAAATCTATGAATGTAAAAACATATAAATATTAGACTTAAATTTTTATTTAGAGTTGTAATGATTATTATGCACTACTATTACTATTATTATACACTATTTATTATTATACACATTTAATTTGACATGTGATTAGTAATCTAAAAACCTAATTGTCACGTCAAAAATATTGAATCAAATTCTTTCTACTCTACTTATTGGGATTTATGAAAATTTAAAAAGCTCTTAAAGAACAGTAAGAATGATCAAGAGCCCATACCGGACAATACGCACCCGATCGGAGAACCCTAATTCCACGAGGACATGTCGGACGATCCTCCCACGCCCCACGCTCGGGGTTATTTCGCCCGTGACAATGGGGTGCACACGCGCTTAAACCATTAACCGATGGTTACGCCGATATATGTACAAAATCGTTCGGGAATCACCGACAATGACGGCGGTGACACGCTGTCACCATATTTCCCGCGATCCTATCGTCTCTTCCTGCGTCCTAACGTACCACGAAATGTGCGAAAGCACACTTGAGATTATAATAAACTGTATGTCGTGAATAGATAATGCATCACACATTAACGCTCTAATGTACGCCTACTATGAATAAAAAGAGTTTATGCTTATTTAATTCCACGTAGAAATAGAATTATGATCTTTTATAATATTTTTATATACACAAAAAAGACAATGTAAAAATGTTAAAGATAAAGTATTGAGATTTCTGTAAATTAGTCAGTCTTTAATTTAAGACTTAATAAATTAAAGATTAACTGACTAATTTATAAAAATTTCAATATTTTATCTTTAACATTTTTACATTGTCTTCTTTACTGTGTATACAAAAATATTATAATAGATCATAACTCTATTTCTATGTAGAATTAAATGAGCATAAACTTAAAAAAAAAATCAGAAAAACACTTCACGCTTTTGCGCAAAATTTGATAGCTCCTGATTTTTTTTTTATAAAAACGATAAGTATTGATGATTTCTGAACATATCGAATCGTAGCAATCGCTTAAACGTTTGCTTCAACGTGGACAATAACGCGTTTAGCGAGGAGGATTTAAGAAACGACGCGTAGGAGACGCGAGCGATTATCCGGAGGATTTTCATCCGCTGAAAACTCCATGAAAACACGGTGCATTCACGATGGGCGTTAACGCGTGCATTGATTTGCCGCTCAATTTCTCCCAAATATTTCTTCACAGAAATCCCGCAGTGCACCGGCTGCAGCTTTCCTCCCTCAGCTGATGGTAGTCGTAAGCCAGCATTTACTCGAATTGAGACACAATGGCGCGTTTATTATGCCATGGATAAGCCTGTTAAACGTAGACACCCAGCGAATAAATGCCAGCATATTCATAGAAATCAAATCTGCTGCTATATTAGGTCACATTTATTCGCAACAAAAAATGTACAATCTCTTCAAATACGCATAAAATGGAAAACAAAATTTACATCGCTATTTAATGCACAATATCTAGTAACATATGAATTTTGATAGTATTTTTAATAAAATATCGAAATAATTTTTTATCCAATAAAATTTAATTGGGTACACTAAAATTAATTAAGGATTTGGAATATTTTAAATTTAAATGGATATTTTAACAATTGTGTCTTCAGAATATCATTAAAAATTTTCAATTATGTAAAATAAAACTTTGTCTTTTATTTTGAATAGAATCTTCTTGTCTTTGAATCGTTCAGAGCTCTTATCTAACATTATTCATATGGCAACATTCCTGCAGAAACAAATCATAATTTATATTTATTCAAACATTTTCGGATAAAGCACGAGTTTAAATTAATTTTCATATTGGTATAAACCAAGTTCCAATTAAAAGATTCATTTCTAGATAACAGAATAGCAGCATATCAAAAGATTTCGTTCTCTCTCTCGAGTTGCATTAAAGTTAGTTATGATGTGCCAGAATGAACGCGCGTATATTTCACATGTGAGTGTATGTTCGTGCATGTGTATACGTGCGTGTATATGGACTATACCACCCTAGAGAGAAGGGTGGAAACAGCTCCCTGAATGCTCACCTGGGCAAAGGCGTGGCTTTCGCGACAGTGGTCGATAGCGCGGCTACTACCCCGGAAAGCACACCCCTACGCTCAGGAGTGAAAAGAGGCGAAAAAGAAAAAGAGAGAGAGAGAGAGAAGAGAAAAGAAGAGAAAAGAAGAGAGAAAAGAGTGAAGGAGAAGCCGGAGGACTCTCAGTTATCGACATTCTCTGACGACGACATTATTGTCAGAGCAACGTATATCTCACCCTTATATCAAGAATTATTTCCGGCGGCTTTTGCGCAAAATGAGAATAAACGCTGGTGAAATTTGTTAAACTACAAACTGAGAAAGAGAGGAACTCTAGATCGCGGAATGTTCTTCTGTTTACTATCTACATCGTACGTAACAATATCAAATTTTATTTGAGATACTTTTAGGTTAATTATAATCATCGCTTTCGAGTTATTTAATGTTTATCTATATGTTTTTAAATTCTTAATATTTTTATTTTGTTTCTTAATTTTCTTATGTATTATTCGCAAAGGGATCAAAAAACAACGCGACTAATAGTAAGAACATTTATTTTACAACTTGTACCATGTCAAATTAATATTGCAGACTAAACATATCTATAATTCTATTGTATCGATTTTTTTATTTTCGTTTAGTATCTTCTTACTAGTAGTTTTTTCTTTAAATATTTTTAACGCTTCCTGGATTTTGACATTAATTAATTCACAAAAACAATCAAAATAATTAACAAAAAAAATGATAATGTTAAGAAATAAAAAATAAAAGATAAAATAGAAAGAAAAATTAAATCAATATATATTTATACAATATATATTTATACAAAAAAAATTGCAAAAACAATTTTTCAAAAGATCAAATCAAGATAATCATATTATTTTTATGTAATATTATGAATGCAAATAAGATTTTCTAACATCGGTTGAATGCAGCACTCTATTGCAGTTAATTAGACTTAAAGAGGCGCTTTCATCAAGAATAAGGCAGTTAAGAACTCCTTCAACAATGAATTATGAAAACTTCCGACAAATGTGCAATAGCATGTTGAGAGATTTTGAAAATATGAAGTGCAAGCCTAATTTTATTATGCAGCTGTCTAGATCATTTGTGATTTTTAATAATGGTACAAGAAATAAATTTAATAAATCGCAATAATAATAATCAAATGTCACTTGAAATGTGTACAATTATTTCTTCAAAATTATTTAACTACTATATTATTCATATTTAAAAATTCATATTTTTGCTATTACATATTACATCTTTTTCAAACAAATAAGAAAATCTGTGATGAGATAATCTAAAAAAATAATCTCTTATCGAGTAAGTTTTGTTCAATAAGCAGTCCATTAAAACTAATTTAGCACTACTGATTCTCTTGTAGCAGTCTATGGATTCGCGCAACATTTGATAAATATTTCGAGTAAAGAAATCAACTAGACTGACACGTTCGCGGCCGAATTGATGAAGATTGTAACAAATTGACTGGCGTATCTAGATCCTACGCGCGGCTCACAAGGGAGCGAGTAAGCCCCTTAATAGATTAAGATCCGACCTAAACATCACCGTGTCAGCGTTATGCCAGCAAAGTGCTGGTTTGTGTTACCGGAAGTAACGTAATAGCCAATGTGGAAGCTCATCATATATCGGGCCATTGTCTCACGAGCCGCGTTTGCTCGTGCAAACGATCGCAGCCTTTTTCGCACGCGTTTTAGTCGTTAAAAGAGTGGGAATCCATTATACAGCCGAAAAACTTGATACAATTGTAATTGTAGAAAATCACTCTCAAATGTAACGATATATAAATATTTAATTTAACAACGTGTTAAGAGAAAAATTATCAACAGAGTGTGACTAGAGAACAAAATTTACAAGTATCAAAAAGTTTCTTATAAAATAATTACATAATTCAGTAACAAATACATTGCAAAAAATTCTAATTAAACACATATTAATCTGTCACAAATTTAAAATAAATATTATAGTTCTCTCGAGATATAGTTCTCTCGAAATATTATAGTTTTCTCTATTACTCTATTTTATCTCTTATTTCAACAAAAATTAAATTAACTATATTTGATATTAAAATATCAAAATGAAATTTTGATATTTTTCAATAAAATATTTCTATAGTGAAGATGAACACACATGGTCATTTAGTTCGCTCTCTCCATAATTCTCCTAAAAGCATGAAATATAACGAGCACTCTTCTCATCGCTTTGACTTTTCCGCGGTAGCCAGGTAAAATTCGATGTCTTTTGACGAAGGGAGAAAGAGCGAGTATGACGGTAGCACGGTGCACGCCCAAATAGGGGACTAACATGACCACAATTATACGCATAGGCCATGGTCCACGATATACGGTAGGCGCGACAATTGGCCGGATGTTTCCATTGTTATGGTCGATGTGACCCGCGGTATTGTTCACCAGTTTAGGGATGACTGAAAAGCGTCGATTTTGAAGGAAATGGCCTTTAAACGCAAAGAATTCCAGCGATTGACACGCGATCAATGACACAGTTATCGATGGGTAAGATACATAATCGTCATTATCTTCATTTCTGGCGAAATAGCTTAAAATGAAATACGCATTTAATGATTGTCATAAACCGGACACGCAAATCCATATCCATCTTCAATTGCTTCAAATTTTAATACTATGTAACTCATGTCAAGCTGATTAAAAATCCTGACGGATATAAATCTTCAAATGTCTTAGTTTCTGCTTCAGGGCCTTCGAAAGATCATTTTATAAATAAAAATAATCAAAATAAGTCTTTTTTATTAATATTTTTATTAATATTAGTTATAAATACTGTATAGTATGTACATCATAAATATAACTCCCCTCTACACACACACACACACACACACACACACACACACACACACACACACACACACACACACACACACACACACACACACACACATGCGCGCGCCGCGCACAGGGTGTTCCATTTTAACTTTGACACCGAATTTCAAAAATTATAAAGGCTGCGTTCGGAAACGCCGCTCGGATACCTTAGATTCATCATCTTGTCTTTGTTTAATGTTGTTTAACATTAATGTTTAATATGATTATTGGATGAATCTAAAGCATCGAAGGCATTCGAGCGCAACTAAAAGATACGGAAAAATTTTTTAGACAAAAGTTATAGGATTTAAAAAGATCCATTCACCGATCACATCCGTTTAACCTTGTGTGACATCAACTTTTGAAATATTTTTCCGTATCTTTTATAATTTTCGAGATTTTGATGTCAAATTAAAATGGGATACTCTGTACATGACAAAATATGTCGGACATAATATCACAAAAAGTCATTTTGAAAAATATTATTACGCTATAAAATATCCTGAAAAAAAAGTTTTATTGTCTAAATTTAAAAAAACATGTTGGGATTTCCAATGACATTTAAGCATTTAGTTTTGTGAAACGTAAATCAAGCATCTCAAAGGAATGAAATGCTCATCATATCTACATCATTCATTCCGGATTATTCATTCCGAGAAAATGTGCAAACTAAAATTATAACATATCATTGATACATGTGCAAGAAAAGTAAAAAAGATTGATTTGATTCCAATTTTTTGTATTTTTTCGTATAAAATATAAAAACTTTTTGAAGGTCATGGAACAAAAACTAAGACATTTGGAGATTTCTACCCGTAAAGAATTTTAATCAGCTTGACATGAGTTACAAAATATTTAAAAAATTTGACTAAAACTCATTTTCCATAAGATTTATATATGTGCGGGGTTCTTTATAAATATTTAAAAATAAATAAATATTTTATGTATGCAGTAAAAGAATATTTATATTATTTCTAATATAAATATTCTTTTATAATATTTATAATATTTAAAATATTTATATTATATTAATAATAATAATACTAGATAATATATTGCATTCTCGATGCCAACTCTAAAATTAATAATTCTCCAAATATTGGTAAGGGTACTTCAACCCCAACGGCAGCCCTCGAACCATTACTTCATTTTAAAGATACATTTTTAAAACGGAATTCACTCGTGGCTCGCCGCGACTTACGTGTACGATGCGACTTTAATTTTTCCGCGATGCAAACCCGGCAACGATGGCAAATCACCCGCTCGGCCGAGCAGCAAATCAGTAGCGGATGGCTTTACGCTTTCATTTGTAAAAGTGCACTCGTATCAGTCGAATTCCAACTCTCCTTCCCTGGTGCCGCGCGTTTCCGGTCGTATTGGCCCTTATTGGTATCACTCCCCATAGATATTTTTTTCCTTCACCAGGATAGACTCACATAAAATTAAATTCACAAAGCGCCGCGAATTTCCGTGTTCTTATGACCGTAAGAGTCGACGTAACATCACTGTTGCGTCTGAGGATTGCTTGTATTCTCCTTAAATTTTATTTCGTAAAAACGTGCTTCGAAAAATGATTTTACAAACGTAAGATATAAATTCGCATAATGACAGAATAGAAAAGCTTATTTCCAATCTTCTGTTAAATCCACATTTTATAAAACTAAAAGTTATCTGCTATAAAATTTTCTAATGAGCTTTTCTATATAAATAACGAGAATTTTATAATGATTTAAAAAATAAACGCTTTAATTATTTTATCTATCATATTTACCATTAAAGATTAGATTATATTTTTTTTAATACTAACAATTAATACTTGTTATCAAAAGCAAACATTGTAGCATTTATCCTTTGAGATAAATGAAAGTTTCAAAATTACTGTGCCTATCCCTATTAATGTACTTTTGTATTTCGATAAGCCATAAAAAAAACTAGCACAAATAAATAAGAAAAAAAATATATTTTTTTTAAATTAAATTATTAATGCATACGATACTGAAGATAATATTTTATTTTTTGAGTAAAGGATTTTAAATATTTTTTGAAAAATATGAGGAATTATGTGAATCCAGTAATACGTATCACAAAATTTTAAACTTGTCCCTATTAATGTGCCCTGTATTGGAGCTGAGAATGTCGTGTTATGAATATACTTGAAATAAATATAATTGAAATAATGATTTATGTAATATTACAATTATGTAACATAAACAATTAGCTTAAATTTATTACCTGTTTTAGTAACTATATATTAAAATGAGTCAAATGTGAATAGGCACACATTATGATCATCGCCGCTTAGAGGATTCATTAATAAGGACAAAAACACGTTTTCTATTTTTGAATTCAAAAACATTACAAAGTATTAACATTTTTTAGATTAGAAGAAATAAGAAAAAGAAGTAGTTGAAAAACCGATATTGATTGCAAACAGATAAAATTAAAGCTGCAATATTTAATAATTAATTCAGTAATAAACAAATTGGCTAAAAGGCACATTAATAGGGACAGTTATCCTAGATTCTTGTTATATTTTTCTACAAATCGAGGCTTTGACATTCGTTATTTTTTCTTTCTCGAAGCGGCGAATTCATGAGATGGGGCGGCACGGTTATGAGTACATTCTCGACGGGAGCAGAGGTGTGTACTTAGGATTCTTTTTCTCGCGTGTCTCGAATGAGAGTCGTAACGATGATAAATCAAAATTTTCGGCCAGCTGGTGCGTATTGCCCGAGTTCGGTTGCGTGTTGCCGGCATTGTCGGCGAGGCGATCGTTTAAATCCATTTAACGACGTTGCACGGGGAATAGACTGGGGGCATCAGAAAGAAGGGTCCTTGTCGGGGTCCTCGTTTCTAGGCCCCGCGAGAGAAAGAGGCGATCCCTGTTCCTACGAGGCGTGTCCCGTGTTTCCGTCGTTTCTCCTGATCTCGTTTCGTCTCTCCTTCCGCTCCCTTCTTTTTTACTTTTCGAAAGAGAGATCGATGGCCGTCGCCCATTCAGAAAATTTGTCTGTAGATGGTGTAATGGGTACAATGTGCCGAGCGATCGATGATGTGTCTCGATGTATGTCGATTGACAATTCAAACTTGGAAATCTTACATACACTTAAAATACGTTTCATTAAGAAAAATATTTCAATTATTGTGAATATTCTAAAAAAAAAAATAATTTGAAATTAATTTGAGTTAATTGAATCACAAAAAGAAGAAATAAATTTGCAGAAGAGAAGTACTCTCTCGTCTCTTGAACATGTATCTCAATCTCTATGTCCTAAGATTAAACCCAACTTCTTGTTTCACGAAAGAATCAGCGATGTTCACAAATTCCCACCTCGATAATGGGGAAGCGGGCATGCCCCAGGGGTGTGTTCGACGGAAAGCACCCCCTTTGCCATCGCCCAGCACCCTTTTAGCATCGGCCTCACGAGCGAGCACACCCCCGAAACGTCAGAGACTAATTGATATAAACGCACGACGTAATATACTTGTCATATAGGCGAAACCCGAGCTAAACCATCATCCGAGTGAACGAGAACGAATACTAGAGTAAGAGAGAAAGAAGGTATATACATATATACAAGAGGTTTGTAAGCCTTAAGCCCGGATTACGTTAGTCGATATTAGACTTGGCGGTCTAATGTCTGATCATTAACATATGAAAGACTGATGGTCGGTCGGTGGGTCGCCAGCAAAAGTAAACGCACTTAAAGCAGATTGATTTCTTATTAGCTCCCGAAGACAATTTATTGTGCGATATTGTACGTGTCACATATACGCAATAAAGAAGCATGCTTCAAATACAGAGAACAAGTAAAATTCTTTTAAATTGATTATTTTAAAAAGCTTCACTTTGCTTCAACTCTGAAGTTTTATTATATAACGATATTTAAAAGATTTCTGGAATAAATTGGCTTCGTCATTATGTAGAGATGCAAAACGATGTCGTAACGAAAAATTTAAAAATATGTTTAATTATTATTATTAATTATTATTATAATTAATAAACGTGTTTATTACTATTATTATTATTATTTAGCTTCTCTTTCTTTTTATCTTATCAATACATTTTGAGTTGAAATTGTTGGAGATATAAATATCTTTCAGCTTATTTCTAAACGTAAATCTTTTATCATCCTGTGTCTTCTTTCTTGAATTTCTTTTTCTAAATTTCGATTTCTGTCTAATATTTATTCTCCATTTAAAGAAATAAAATTATATCTTTTTATAAATTAATTTTATAGATAAATTGCATTTATAGAAAAGTAAAATTTTAATGCATTCACAAATAATTTCACAAATAACGCCATTAAACGCAATTAAAAATAATGAGCCTATTGCAGGCATAAAATAGCGAAACATTATATGGTATTTTCTGCATCGTTTTAAATGCTGCACAGTGCATTGTTTTATGCGCTTTTTATTTAGCTACGTTGCACGAAACCATTTGAGATAATGTGGAAACACGAGAAAACGAAATGCGACGGAAAGTCATAGATGGGAGGTAAGAAGGGGGCGCAGTGGCATTAAACCAGATATATCGCCAACACTTAGACCCTATTTACAAGAACATTCAATAAAGCCGGATAAAACGTAACGCGATACAAAGGATCATTACAGTCGCTATAACGAAGATCTTTATACGACTGCTTTACGCGTTAGCTTCACCGTAAAACTCATTATAAGCAACACGTTTCAATAAATAAAACATTAATGCAATTGTGTGGTTATTACCGATTTAATTATTTACGTTCAATTTTTTTATTACAACACCTATTTTTCAAACATCTACAAACAGCTACAATATTCAAATGGTGATCGGCAGCAATACAGAAAAATAAAATTCCTTTTATATGTATTTCACATTTTTATATTATTTTATATTATTTGTTGTTTTAAAATGCATTAATATTTTAACACTGAAAAAGACATTAGAAGGTCAAAACATTTGTTTATTTTAACATATTCTACAATAAGAATCTTATTTTAGACCGTATATGTGAGAACACAATCAATATTAGAAATTAAATGCCTATAACGGTCGAAGATGAATCTTTAATGTTTAAATAATTCAAAATGTGAATTATATATATATTATATGTGTACATGCATACATGTATATCGTATTTGTAGTCATTCGAACTGCGTGCCGAATTGATTTTCCGGATTTATAAATGCAATTAAACTACTGTAATAATATCACGAATTAAATTAAATTGACAAGAATTTGATGCTCAGGCATCATATTAGAAAAATGTTAATGTGCTGAAAAACTATAAATAAATTTAACATTGACCTTAACTCGTAATTCTTTATTTTTATTGATCTGATTAATTCCTTTTATAAGATTAAAATTCCTTTTATTCTTCTTTTAACTTTGATAATCTTAGAGATAAGTCCTTAATTAACCTTCGTAAACAAGTATACTTAGTTCGTGTACACTTATTGAAGATAACAAATTCTCGTTACGCAGATTATCTCGTGTAATGTGTATCTATCATATTTTAATAATAGATATTTAATTGTCCATCGGCACAGTGTATTCGATGACATTAAAATATAAGATCGAAAACCGTAAACGCGATTCAAGTTAGCCGTCAATTTAACCGCGGCAAACCGAATAATGTAGTCATCAAATAATTGTGGACGACGACGGTTGACAGGGTAATCCTCAGAAGACACGTACACTGTAGCGAGTGCGGGATAACGGGGGTGAGAGCGGATATTGTCTTAGCGAGTTTTCAAGCGTCGGCAGGGGGTTCACCCTCCGCCACCATAAACGTATTCATGGCGCCTCGACGGGGGTTTTCATGGGGTCCTGGTTAACGTCATCGTGAAATCACCGCTGTCGATATGAAGCCTTGTCGGCTAATAAAGATTGATGAGATTTAATCAAGCGCGTGATAAAAACGTCAGTGCCTGCCATTTAAGGATACGATGTCAACCTCCAAAGCAAGAGGAAAGATTTAAAATCGACTGCCTGTCATCACGCAAAAACCTGTTTTTTTCTTTTACTTTTTTTTCATTGCAATATTTTAGAAATGTTTATTCAATCTCTCTTATATTGTTTCTCTCATTATAATAATATTTTAATATATTCAAATTGTAAAAATAAAATTTTGTTGAAAAGTTTTCGTACACTGAATAACTTGATTTGTCTTTTTTATCTTAGAATAATATTCATCACAAACAAAAATAGTAACAAGATAATGGGTTCTCAAGTATGTTCTCAAGAGATGTTACTATTTCTGTATTAAGGACTGCTTAGAAATATTCGTGGAAAGATGCGAGTGACTTTTGTCCTTTTGTTATGCGGCATCTGCCCATTGACAATAGTAATGGGCGTGAAATTTCGAAAATCTCTGTCGCTTCCGAAATCACGATATACTGTGCAATGTGTAAAGGGCGGCAGGAAGCTGCTGACAAATTCTGTTTTATAGATCCCGAAATCACACCAGGTGACCCGAAAATCAAGAAACGGATAGTCTAGACCATACAGAATAAATTCGATTAGCGATTTCTTAACAATAGATCAACCTCTACTTTGCAAAAGATGAATTCCGTAACAACATCTTTATAAAAAGAGTTCAAGATTTAAGTGGACAATTAAAAAGTAGCAGAAAATTCTGCTTCAATCTATTGTACTAAAAAAAGTAAGATACATTTTAAATAAATCTTGAAGGATTTCAACTTTCATGCACATTTAACATGTGATACGAATATTTCGATATTATTAAATTTATATCAAGGAATGTACCTATCAAAAAATTGAATATATCGAAAAATTGAATATAAAAGAATTATTCGTGAATCTTGTAATTTCGTAATATTATATCACATAATCCACAAAAAAAACAACGAATTCGAAGATATATGCTTTCTCAGCTGTCATTTACACATATTCGAGAGGAAGACGATAGACTGCGGAAAGATCCCTTGCGCCTCTCGTCTATGATGGCGCGCAAAGGGAGGCGTTGTCGCGTGAAATCGCGTCTGTCCAAAATATTTGTATTTTCTGTTCATTGTATCGGCCCGCGTGGTATTGTTGTTAGCCCATGTGGTCATGGAATAGCTGACGGCGTCACAGAATGGCTTGTGGCCATGTGAATGAATCTGACGATTCAACGGTAGCCCACCCAAATCGCTTAAATATCTTTCAATGGGCAATTCGAATATATGCACTAGTGAATCCCATGCTGAGATGTATCAACGAAGCCTCCGACAACTATTAATCACGATGATATTCAGTATACTATAGACAGATAATCGAAATGATAATTAACCCAGCACACATAAAGTTACGTATAACTTGAAGTGAAATCTCACTTTTAAAAATAAAAATACTGCCACTATTGAAAAAGAATAAAAATATTTACACTCTTGAATAAGAGTGGCAGATTTTCTTTCTTTTCTTTTGGGATGAGACTTCACTCTGTGTTGGAATGAAATTCACTCAAAGGAAGTAAGTCTTACTCTTTTTTTTTAATAAATCTAACTCCAAAAGATAAAAATATCACCTTAAAAAAAAGAATGAAAATCATTCTTATTCAAGAAGGCAAATATTTTGCACCCTTTTTCAATAGTGGCAGGATTTTCATTCTTTTGGAGTGAGATTTCACTCCAAGATATTTAGAGAGTATATACACGTGTTATGTGTATATAACTTGAAGAGCGATTCACACAACAAATTCTGTGAAACTTTTTTTGATTGATCAATTCGTAACATTTTTTATTCAACGAAATATTCAATGATTAGTCAACGAAATATCTGCAGCTTTAAGGATCTTTGTATTTCTTAGGAAGTATGCCTTTTGAAAAATCAAAAAGGATACCACTGAATAAGCCATAAAGATGAAAAAGCACATTGTTTTTTACAATGTATATGAATGTAAAATGGCATTTTTATTAAATAAACTTTTTCTAAATTTTGATTCGATATTATGTCGGTTGATATACTTCTTTCAATAGTTACCTTCCACTAAGTTTTATATTGATATCATAGTGACGATAGTGAAGAGCGAATCGCATGGAAGAGACAGGGCGTTCGTTCCTGAAGAAGCTAGAACCCAAGACGGAGACGCAAGACGAGAGGTTGGTTACTGCGCAAGAGAAATTCAGGACTGGTGGGCGCATGATCCTCCTGAGGCTCGTAAGGTGAGGAGAGCAGCTAATAAGGCGTATCAGTTACCAAGGAGACGAGGTCTCCTTAACGGCGAAGAAGAATGGCGGACGCGAGTGAGAAGAAGAGGCGGCCGAGAGAGCTCCAGGACTGGGAAACTCATAAGTTTCAATTTAGTCGAGGGATCAGCGTCCTCCGGACGGGCTTTACGGCTCGCAAAGACTATGCGCCTCATATTGATTTCCGCGCATTTCAACATCTAGCGTGACATGTATCTGGCGAGACCGAGAAACAAACACCGAGAATCCTATCTCTCGTTCAAGTCCTTTCTGCTTTCTCATTCTATTCCCTTTGGAAGAGCAAACATTACATCGATCCTATTCATCTTAGGATATATATATATATATATATATATATATATATCCTATAGTTGTATAAAAAATATGCAAGAGACATGTTAATATCGTGCATATAATATCTCTATAAATCTATATCTCATTTCATTACAATTCTTTCAATATTCGTAATTTTGTGACATAAACTCAAAATATCGACGATACAAATACGCAGCAATTCTGCTTACGTTGCAAATAAATATTTTTGATATAGTACGAACTTAAATTTAGGAACCGACGCGTATCTCGCACAAACGATGTTTGTTGTATTACTGCAGGAATGATTCTGTGATTCAACAGAGTAGTGATTCGTCATGGTTATAATTTTAACTACGAGACTCATTCACTGATTTTCGTATGCCGCGTTTAAAATCTGATATTCTATAATTCTGATAATCTTAACTTTTATCAATAGCAATATATTTAATAAAATGTATGTGTATCTTTTTTTAATATGTATAAATACCTCCACAATTATAAAAGTTGTAAAAAATGAATCATAAAAATTAAAATTTTTGTCGATAAATTTTCAAAGGTGACGCAGTTTCCTAAATTGGTAACTACGTAAAGAGAAATACATTTTTCAGATCACCCTATATACAACATAAATGCTACGAAAGAGAGTATCTAAATTTGTGAAGCGAAACTGAAATGAATATCTAGAAATTAGGTTAAGCAAGATCAGTAAGTTGTAATCCTATTCCTAATACACGCAGATGTATTTATACATAAAGAAGACTCAGGATATTAAATGCGACATTTAACTAAATATCTTTATTTTTATCATCAGTTATGTCAAAAATTGTAATCATTTTATTTAAATAGACTAAACTTAAATAGATTAAAACAATTTTTAAATTCAATATTTTTATAAATTTAATTCTTTTCATATTCTAATATTTAAAGATATTACATTAATTTTCTATGTAGATAAAATAATATATATATAACGTAATATTAATATAACGTAATATTAATTACAAATTATGTATGTTTCTGTATACTATATAGAAAATTAATATATTAAAGTAAAATTTAAATAATTTAATAAAATCAAAATTTTGAATGTATAATTAACTTCTATACTTTCAAATGTTTTGACTTCCACGTTTTCACGCAAAACTAAAAGATAAGTTCACTTCGATTGCCTCTTAACTTATCGTACAGCTCATTTTAAAGTCTCTCTTTTCCTCCTTCTACTTCGATGAAATTTCCGGTAGTCACGCGATAGAGATTAAGTCTATTAAAACGGCAACAAAAAAATCGAGTAAACGATCTCTCACCAAAATTTTACACGTTCGGTAAGTGCTTTGAGTACGGAGAGACTACTAGAAGTTGCACATTTTTTAGCACATTCCTATGCGATGCTCGAAAAATTTATGCCAAACTACATCGTCGAATCGTAAGAAAGTAAATGTAAGTGGAATTTTAAATTTAGTATGACGAGATAGCTTATCGGAGCTACAATTTGTGTAGAGTACAGTAATCAAGCTTTCAACTCGATAATTGCCTAATAACATAACAAAAAAAATATCTAGAAAACGCTTCTTCTATCTCTCTTTTAAGCAATATCTTAAATAAAATTAAATAGTATATTTTTAATTCATATTTTCTAACTTGAATATTTTTTTAAAAACAAGATAATTATAATATAGAGAAAATTTAGAATAATGAAAATTTTATTTTAGTTTAATAAGTTAATAATAAGTTTAAAAAATTTATCTTCAAAGTCTAAGGCCAGTGTTCAAATTCCGTTTTTATTTCAAGAATGTCTTAAGATGTTAATACAGCTCTCTGATTGGTTCAGTTTAAAATTAATAGGGGAACCCGGAGCATCATGGATCATCGATTGTATAACACAATCTAGAATGTTTTAATTAATACTGGTACAAAACGACTGTTACTTCAATTTAAATAAATATTATAAAGGATATATAAGAGTCAAAAAATATTGATAACTAAAGATGTACATTAATAAAGTACCATAAGATTTAATTAAAATTTAAATGAACATATGTATACACATTACATGTTTCGGCTTCTTATTAAACCCTCTTCAGATGATCTTTAAACATTTAGCAGTTCCTTAAGTGCATTCATTATTTCATCGACAGTTTACAGATTAGTTCATGATAAAACATTGAATGTTCGATGAATGTTTGTGCCTTCTAAGAAAATGAAACATCCTTCTCAATCGATTTCCAAATCGAATGTTTGAATTTTCTAAACATATTGCATATGTTACAATATAATATTGTATTATTTGTAATATGATAGAAAGAAACTCATTTCAAATTTATCTCTCTTTATACAGTCACCATACACACGAACACTTCAAATGTGATGGTCAAAAATTTAAACAATTTAAAACGTAGACAACACCTAGTCAAATATATATAAAAATTCGTAGAATAAATTATGAGTATTAAAAAATGAAACATTAGAATGAAATAAAATTATTCACAGTCTAAAAATTAAAAATGAAACATTGTAAAAAGTTTTTTTTTATCTAAGACATTATCTAAGACATATTATCAGAATGACTTCTCAATATTTATTGAATTGAATTTTCGATAGATTGATGTATCATCATTATACACAAAGTCAAACTTTGTTTACAATAGATATATGCCTTATTAAGATCTTCCGTATCGGTTTGAAGATTTAGACTTATTGACTTCTTTTTTAATATTTATCATTTCTGAGATCAGATTTATTGTAACATGATTTGTAACATTCTTCGTCTAAAACTTTGATGTTATCCCAATCGTGTTGCGTCTGCAACCTATGTTCAGTTATCATTCAGATATCACAGAGCGGATAGTCGTGTTCTAATTAATATGCTTGCGATGTTCTGCAATTCTTGTTTTTAATTGTCTACCCATTTGTTCAACATAAAAAGCATCACATTTTTTGCAACCGATTTTGTAGACAACGTTATATTTTGTTGATTGTATACGATGATCTTTTTTATTATACTTGTTTAATATACTTGTTTAATTTGTTAGTACTAAGGAAGGAAACTTTACTTCATTGCTCATACTTTTTATCTAGGTAGTAGTGATTAAATTCCATTGTATCAAAAAGCATCGATCATTAATGATTTTCGTGGTGCAATAATAACTTTTTAATCGTATGAAAATGTTTTAATATTGTTTTTGTCGTAGACCATATATGTATGAAGATAAGATGCAAGTTCTTGCGCATCTTTTCTCATCTTCTCTACTACGTTACAAATAATAATCGAACATTTATTTTTTATTGTTTTCTGTTGTAAATGTATAATTGTATAATTGATAAATGTTAAGTGTATAATTGAGGTACCATAAGTCATGCATTAAATATTCATGATGAAACGGGACAATACATAAAAGTATACGTATTAGAAGGACAGTTTACACTTCTAAGCAATTCATTTTATTTTCGTAATAAATTTTATTATCGTAATAAATGTTTTATCTTATACAATTACATTTATTATTATTTATTATTATTAATCTCAAATGATTTTTATTACAATATTATAATTTAATTATATTTAAAGATTATTTTAAAAAGCATTTGAAAGTAATAATAATACAAACAAGTATAATGTTTCATGCGTCCGTCATTGGGATGTTTACCTTCAATTATTAATTTTTTATGCACTTGACCGTGGCATCTTGATAGTATCTTTGTAATGGTCATGTGTGTACATCAATCAACGGATTTTAACCTTCGGATGCATCGAAACGAGACGGGGACGCATAGTCAGCACATGTGTCACCGTAAGACTGCATCCTGGGTGCCGATCGACGTTGTCGTCGCTTTGGCCGTGGCCGAATTGAAAATAAATACGGTCTCGTTCGTCGTACCTGTGTATCGCCGGATCCACCGACCGGCATAAATGATAACGAAAATAACATTTAGCATTTAGTGCACCCGGTATATGTATGCTAGAGGCCGTATGCAGATCTTCGAATGACCGAGTGCCAAAAACGAAAAGATCACCTTTCTTTCGTCCTTGTTAGTACATTTGCATCGCACAAACTTGCTAGGTCTTTCGCAGACGCTGTGCATCCTAAGGAAGTTCGACCGCACTTCCGGAATGCCATGGTTGCATAGTTGAAAACAGATCAACAACAGCGTATATAAATAAGTATGCACTGTCATATGCACTGTGATATTCTTATTATGTTTATTTTAATATAATATATAATTATATATCTTTTTTAATATATTATAAATCTATAAAAATTTAATTAAAATACGATGTCCTTTTTTTAATTTTTGCATTCATAAATGTTTTAATCCTTTAAAATTATTTATAATAAATAAAGTAGTTAAATATATTATTTTCATTTCAATCAATAATACATACTAGAAATTGAAATGATAAGAAATAATTTTTTCTTCATTAAGGTCCGGTTGCACCAATGTTACTTTGACTTTAAGCAAGACTTAAAATTCCCTCTGTCTCGTTTTAAAGCGAGAGAGAAAGAGAGAGAGAGAGAGAGAGAGAGAGAGAGAGAGAGAGAGAGAGAGAGAGTACTTACGTACTCGTCTACTAACTAACTAAAGTAGTTAGGTTAGTACATACGTACGTTACTTAATTACTTAATTAATTAAATTATATATTATTA
>NW_012130078.1:3612633-3621929 GCF_000143395.1 Atta cephalotes
GAGAGAGAGAGAGAGCTTTAAGCCTTGCTCAAAGTACCAATGTTGGTGCAATACGGCCTTATAATCTTATAATAATTAAAAAATTTCATACGTATTTCTATTTTTAGGTGTAAGTAAAGTTTTAAAGATCAATTGACGTCACTATCTCCATTGTAAATAGATATTTACTTGGAGTCAAATAGAAATCAATTATTCATTTTCTCAGAGCTTGACGGCTCGATAAATCCTCGCACTGACATAATCTTCGACAAATGCATCTAATTTTTCGCACATAACTTAGCTCATTTTTTATTTTTGTCTTTTGTTTATGTAATTTTCTAATAAATAATTTTGTAATTTAAAATTTAATCACTCAATTTAAAATGTACCCTCTTTCAATTAAAAAAAATTGTTTTTCCATCAACATCCATTTTGAAAGCAAAATCACTTAAAATAGTAAACCAAATTTATAGTTCGTGTACTTAAGCTGACTTTTAAAATATTTTTTACTATTTTTAAAACAGTAAAGTGTTAATGGCGTGATACAAACACTACGCTTTACTTCACAACGAGAATGCATTTGACAGAGTGGCCTTCACTCAAGAATCCACGCGTCACGTACTGGCAACGTCATTTTGGTTTAACATGTGTTTCATCACTTGTCAGGTACCGCATGCTTAGTGTCACCTACTTATTTATGAATAATAAAAATTGATATATATGTTAATATTAGGTATGGGAAAAAGTTCGTGACGTGTTTCCCGTTAGATGGCATTAAAAAACGCCACGAACTTTTTCCCACACCTAATATTTAAAAAAAAATTACTTTTAATAAGATTGGAAACAAGACCGTTTATGTTACAAACATTACTTTAAATATGAATCGCCACTATGGTCTGAATGTTAAGATGTTGACTTTATATATTATTATATATATTCATATAAATAAATTAATTTCAGAAATGATAATTGCGTGCCGATATGGTTGTCGAACTTTCAACGCAATCAATCTGAAATATTAATAATCTCCCCAAATTTCCCAAATTCTTAATTCATTTATATGAATATATAATACTATAGTTCAACAGCTTAATATTCAGACCGTAATGGCGCTTCATATTTAAAGTAATGTTTGTAATATAAACTATCTTGTTTCCAATCTTATTATTTATACGCGCTCGCCTACAATACGTAACTTTCTATAAGTTTCTATCAGTTATTGCGAAGAATATTGCTAAGGTCTCGGTAGTCTAAAGGCTTAGGATGCTCGCACGGAATGCAAGATATCCGAGTTCGACTCCTGGCCGAGGTAATATTTTTCGCAATAAATTTATTACAGTTTTTAAAAATTAATTTAGGAAATTTGGGGGGCTTATTAATATTTCAGATTGATTGCGTTGAAAGTCCGACAACCATATCGCAATTATCATTTCTGAAATTAATTCATTTATATGAATATATATAATAGTTCAACATTCAGACCATAGTGGCGGTTCATATTTAAAGTTAAATCACTTTTAATTATGGTATTCCTAAATCACGTGGTAAGTACATAGACTTCAAGGGAAGCAAAAATATATCAAGAGTGCTCATTGACAGAGAAACGTAAACTACGTCGCCAGAGAACAAGATTGAGCAATCGAACGCCTTTTTTAGAATCGCATCTGTGCATGGCTGAATCACACGTGTATATTTAAAAAAACGACATATAACTGCATATATTTAGAATTAGCGTAAATTGCCGGCCATTGGCAATCGCAGCGCGAGTACGCTACGCGTATACTACGTCATCGGACATCGTGATTCACTTTTGTAAATCGGCGGCAGTGACTTTCACAACTCTGATAACGAGCGGAGTATCGATATCTCGTTATAGCTTCGCGGAAAAAAATAAACTGCTAATTCATAAAGTGTATTAGAGGTTGATTTGCAGTCGCTGCGCCACTTCGGAAATTAAGCGACGCCCCGATTTTGTACTTCACGTAACGAATAAATAGAGCACGTACACGGTAACGACGCATCTGTATTACGGTACTGCAACTTCTCTCTCACATTAGAATGAGTCATTGCTCAACGGAACAGAAATAATGCAGGCGGCGTTGATTTATGTCGCAGAACGCGGATAAAGCGCGAACGTTCTAGCAAAACTGAACGAGTTGATTGAAGTGAGCCAAAGAAAAGAAAATGTTTTACTGTCAGTTACTGTCTGTCGCAAATAAAACGATGATGAATTCTAAAGCCTAAAAATATGATTAAAAGTAAGTTCCAAAAATGATTGAATAATTTCTCACATTATCATATTAATGTACATATTTATTTACAGGAAAGCTTCTATCACTGAAAAAAATTTCTTCTGGTTAAAAATGAACAAATCAGAAGATTCTGATCTAACAAACAAAATTCTGATTATCTCAATTAAAATTATATTAGATGCAACCAAAAAATTCTGATTTGTCCATTTTTAAACAGAATTCCAATTAATCTCTTTCCAATTAATCTCTTTTTCCAGTGATCATATACACATCCTTGTAGAAGTCATTTCAATTTTTAGATAAGTTAAAACATACGCTTAAATAATGTTTCATAAACACAAATCTCATAAATCTACACAAGGGACTATTCTCTCAAGTGTTCGAGCAGGAACGTGAACGTGCGCAATTTTACGTTATATAACGGCGTTATATTTCATCGCAATGTTCTTGGAACTCGTGTTTTCCATCCCTCGAATACGACATCATACGGGTAACGCCTTAAATCCGAAACATATAATCTCGAGTGCATGTGAACTTGAGCTGCAACGAAGGCATCAGTGAATATTGCGGCGCGCACATTCTGTTCTCTTCCCGTCTTTCCCTCATCTTCCTTTTCACGATGGACCCGTTCGACCAATCGTCTCTCGTTGGCGGGGGTTGTGCCATAAATGTCGCGTGGCTTATCCCAGATCCCGTCGCCAGATCGGCGCCACCGTGTACACTACCAACGATATACTAGTCCATACTTTTGACGGCAGCAGCCCAGTCTAAGGTCCAATCCCCGAACCGAACGGTCGCCCGAAATACTTAGGTAAAGGTCTACATCCTTTTTCTCTCTCTCTTTCTTTCTCTCTATGTCTTTCTCTTTTTCTTTCTCTCTCGCTAATTGAGACAGGCGAAAACAATTTTTTTTTTTGAGAGAGAAAAAACCGAATAACGGAAGTTGCGGGGAAAAGTTAGCTGCGACGAAAATTGAAAAAGGGATAACAAAGGGGAGAGAGGGTGATATAAGCGCCATTGTGAGTGCACCTAAGGGAGGAGAGCAAAAGGCTTTCTCTCAATCACGTGAAAAACGGCGAGATTTTATCGAACGCGTCCGCGATCTGCTGTGCGACAGTGAAGAAAGAAGCGCCTGGTCAGACGTGGTCCTCCTGCGCTGCCGAATTGCATCGCATATCTTTAGTAGGAACTTGCTCTTCCGCTAACACACGCAAGACAGCGTGCTAATCACGTTAACTTTCAATCATGTTCTCTATATTTTATTCTATTATTTTACGTGTATTCTACTTACAAGTATGTGTATTCACAAACTAATGATGTCACTAATTTAATCGAAAGCTTAATCCTAGCAAATCACTCATGGAGCCTTGCGATTTTTTATATTGCTTTTTTATATTGTTTTACATTTCTTTGAAGCATTGTAATTAATTGAAAATAAAATATTATTTATTTGATTCATATTTATCTATCTTTGTCTGACTTCGAGATATAAATTTCACACGTTTTGGGCTAAAAAATACGTATTCAGTCCAGAGATATAGCGTGACAAAGTTGCAAGGTCCTGATGTTACAAATTTCACAGATGTGACCAAAAATAACAATGGCTTACTAGGATCAATAAGATTGACAAAACAATTTAAGCTAATAATTTTAATTAACACATTCTTGATGTACATAATATTAATTATATATAATATGTAGAAAGTAATGTATATAAACAAAGAGATTGGAGTATTAATTTTATCATTATTGTCACGGTTTATTAAGAGCTTAATAATAAATTAATGATATTCGAGATTCATTGTCTCAGAATTCAGAATTTTAATCTTCTAATAGTAATCTTTAATCTCTAATTTCATTAATCAATATAATAGTTTATTATATAATAGTTTGTTATTTTAATATATATTATTTTAATATATGTTATCTTTACTAGCAAGAACGCTGTCAGTTATGTATAATCGCGACCTCATTCGTGATCTCATGTCTAGGACACTATTTTTGCTTTGCGTGACCAAATTGCTACTCGTTGCTATTTAAAATGACGTTCCTCTCTGACAACTGTATATTTAAAATCGAGTAGGAATCATGCAAAAATATGCGAGTATTTCAGAAAAATGAATAAATAATGAATTTATCTGTATCGCAATATATGTATCTACTTTTTCATATAAATATTCACGCGTTATTGTCAATTTTTTGTAAAATTGCATTTACATTCCAAATAAACATTTGTTGATTGCATTATAAGAGATTATTCAATTATTCGATAATTTATCCCCCTGTCAGAAAAAGCAAATTTTACTTCTATATTTATTAAGATATATTAATATTTGGTATTTCTTTTAACTATTCGATATATGTTATTATGTAATTAAAAATGTGAAACATAATAGCGCATTCTACAGATGATCAAGTGCAATTATTTTATTTTCAAATAAAAGTTCCAAAATTCAAAGAAGGAAAAATTTTTAATGTTTTATTGATTACAATAGATTTATAAGAGATTACAAAATTACGTCATGAGATTACAAAATTAATATTAATTCATTACGTCGCAAATAATAAACACAAATTATTTATAAATTTACAAGAAGAAATTTCTACGAAGATAATTTGCTCTTAGACGATGATTTCATTACAAAAAATCGCTTGAAATACAAAAATGTAAAATGCCTCGTGTACGATCTTTTGAACTTTAAGATGGTTCTTGTTAACGTCAGAAATTTATCATCACTGATCTTCATGCCGATTGTATTCTCGCCTCCGGTGAATTCTAATTTCGTGAAAGCAAGACTTGGCAATGGCCGCAGCGCGTCGTCTACGATTTCCTTTTTATTGCAATACCAATTTGAGACTCGCGCCGCACAAGCGCGCCACGCCTGACGATCGTCGAGTTTATGCCAATCGCCCGCAAGTGGTGGATTGTTTATAATAATTGGCAAAGATTTGTTTAAAGCTTACATAACGTAAGCGCGCGCACGATTGCGTATTTATATCGCTCGCCGAGAATAGCCGATTCGTGCGTTCCGCCAAGACCGATGCACGTCTGTTATAGCCGTTCTCTTTCTACTGTTAAAACTCAAAACAATTTATCTGTTAGTCAAGAAATCATCATAACTCGAGTTTTGTGTTCCTACTGACTTTTTCGTTTTATAGTTCTCGTTAGAAGGAAACATCTCGCCGAGCTTAAACGGCACGTCTGCTCGGATGGGCATTATTATTTTTTGATCGCGTCGAAATCAAACTTTTAACATTATTATTGATGCGATATCTAAGCAATTTAACGTCTATCATAACTATCAAAAAATCTAATCTAGAAATCTTTGTCGGTTTAAATATACCAAAAAATGCGTTCTTAGCTTCCATTTAAAATAAACTTTAACTGATCCCCCAAAGTTGTGATTGTGATATAAAATTGAGAATTATTTTGTTGCCATTATTATCTCGTTTATATAAAACTTTACATATCGTCTCTATTCGTAAAAGTGCATGAAAAATGAATATTTTTAAAAATCTGTCATCTTTTCTTTTTATGTTAAATTAACTTTTGTAGGGGAGACGAGGGTCTATTTTTAAAATTTTACAACTTTTCTTTGAGTAAGATTTATAATTCATTATTTCATCATAATTTTTCCTCAAAATATGATACTATTCCACTATAATGGCTTTTTTATCCTCTTAAAATTAAAAATTAATAGAAATTATGTCTCTCGCGTATAAACTCATAATTATGCTCGGAAAATATAAACGAATGTAAACAGTGCATTAAATCAAGATTTAATGGAATGCAATTTGTGTGGGCGATGATAATCACATATACATATATTCTGGCTAATTGTGAGTCGCTGTTACTACTTCTCGAAAAACACGCCAAGTCAATAGAAAATCAAAATAATTTCATTTTGACATCATAAACAAAATAATGATTTTTTTGTTATAAAATTTGCTATTTATTGACTGATTTAATAATACTATTTATTGACATTAAAAATAAAAATGTAGTTGCTTCGATTTTTTGTTAACTTTTGTGTGTCCTTGGATTCCTACGTGACTGTTGTTATTTATCGATTGAACTTAACTTACTGCAATTTTTTCCGTGATGCCAATAAAGTTTCAGCATTAACTACCGCCCGGATTTTAAAATCCAAAATCATGGATAATTTCCTCATGAAGCTATATAATAATCTATATACATATCTATTATACTCATTATTCGATGTGTATGAGTTATCGCATGACGCCATAAGGCATCATATCCGGCGATCTAAAGATTGATGTAGGGATGTGCGAAAGTTTTCCTTTGTGTGATTTCCTTCGAGACAGTCACGCGGATTCCGGGAGCTTTTAACAAGTCACGCAAACTCTACAGAATCTAAAGAAACGTGCACTTAGGAAATTCGACCGCTCACCTCCTGTCCAAGTCGTCAACATCAGTTTCTAATACTAGCTAACACTTTCCAACTCTGCGTGCACAAATCACTTTCATTTTTAGAAACAATCGTTATAATATTTAATCATGAAATAGATACTTAATAATTCTGTTCATTATACAGCATTATACTCTCTAATAAAAAGAATTCTTTTTCGAAAGTAATATAATATAACAAGAAAATTATTCTTAGAATTAAAAAAATTATGAAGGATTAAAAAATAATAGACTAAATCTAAAGCTGTTTGTATGTGAATATAAACAAATGAATTTACCAACCAGAAAATTTTTACTACAAACAAAAATTATGGTGTATTCCTATGGTGTAGTTTTAAACAAGTGCTTGTTACATGTAAACAATTTTATTAACATATTTTCTGATATCTAGAAGGGTGATTTCAAAAGCCGTCCGGTAACTATTAACAAAATTCTAAACTATTATAAACTATTAAAAACTATTATAAAAATTATAAAGTTACATGAGATGATAAAGACAGCTTATTTTATAAAGGACTAAAGTTTATTCTCAAATTAATTCAAAGTGGACTTTAACAGGATATATAATGTATTATTATTTAATCAAGCCGTATTATGTCAAGCTTGGCTGTCTTACGAAGTCACGTGGCGCGGGATTTTCAGCCAAGAATGCTAAAATGACAGGTGGAAGCGCAGTCGTAAACTGCAACCAATCCTCTTGCAACGCATTGGGAGGGTCAACTGAAGCTTCGCACGTGTAGCAAGAAGAGTGCCAAAACCTCTTGATTATTTAATTCTTTTATTTCTTCGTCACATGTCTTTCATGGCGCATATAATGACGTATTCATAAGACATGTATACGCGAATTTTTGCATTTTTCAGTGAATCACAAAATTATTAAATGATAAAAGAAAAGAGAATTCTAATTACGGAATTTTTAATTGTACGTAATAAATGTTTCTAATGAAAATAATTAATATTATTTTTCTATAAATTATTAAGATTTGTTTTAATATTTTTTAGATTCTACTCCTAATTCTGACTTTCCAAAAAATTGTACCATATTACGTATTAATATCAAAAAATGATCAATATAATATTTATAAATCGTTTTAAATAAACGATTAACTGTTACAATTAAAATATTCATGTGATTAACATTTGCTTATTCATAAAAAAAAACAATAACTAATGCATTAACCAAACAACAACATGCATTAATATCATTGAAATGTTTCAATGATAATTAATTTAGTTCTCAAATCGGTAAAAATAGTGAGACGTATTGCAGTTTTTGGATCTACGTCCCAGATGATTTGACCGCGCCATATATATTTTTAGAAGCCATCTAGATTACCACGCTGGTCTAGATGGGGATTTAATCTATCTTCTCTACCTCGTTTGCCTTTACCACGCGACTTATATCTTTCGACTATTTTTCTTCCGGCGTTTCCTGCATTACTCGATTAAGCGTAATAAAAATGCAATTTCTCGTGACATTCTCGTCTTCTGACTCAATTTATATTTATATTATTTGCTACTGCAATATCTAATTTTTAGAAATGTTTGATGAAAAACATTTTTAATTTTTAGCTTGGACGTAGAAATGTGCGCAAATTGGTTAGGGTGTCAAGCACTTGTGACTCGACCCATTTTCATGCGGATACGATTTTAAGGTCAAGATATTTTTGGACGATCTAGAGTGGAAGTAGCTACGATGAATCAAAGAATTAAGATTTCGAACACGCAATTTTGGAAATTTTGTTTTTATATCTAACCAGTATATTATGAATTTTTAATATCTATTATAGAAAGATATTTTAAGATTAATGATGTAAAAAAATTGAGTGTTCTAGATAGATATTTATAAAGTGTAACCTTCATACACCCTTAACTTACAAGGCATAAACATAATGAAGAATATAAAAGCGAAAATTTGTATTATATTCGTCCGAGGTCTAAATTTGCAAGATTGGAGTTGCCATAGCTGGGTTTTACGAGGTCATTATCGTTGGGACACACTGGTACCATAAGTCTCCAATGGGGGTTCGCGAAAATCGGTCAAAGTCAGACGGAGACTTGTCGACTATGCTGCCTCGAGTGCAGTTTCTTTCAACGCTTCCACCTGTTACCAACTAAAAACGGACCGGGGCCCGGGCAGCCTAAATATAGAGACCGCGAGGGCGTGAATCCGGGACTCTTGCGTCACGGCGCGTCGCTTGTGGGCGTCGCGACGCCTTCCTTTTTGCTTACTCGAGAATGCAGACTGGAGAACAAATCATAAAAACTTTGAGAACCTATCTCTCTTTCTTTCGGATGATTTCTAAATATTCAAAGACACTGAATTAAAGAATTCAATGCAGCAGCCTACGCCTTGAACACGCCTTGAAAGCTTGAAAAAAATTCATTGAAATTTAATTTTTTCAACTAACTACACTGAAAAAAAGTTTGGTTATAGCCATTAAATGTTGAATAAAAAGATTTCAATCAAATGTTCAGGTAATATAATTAAACATAATTTTACCTCTGTAAATATTTAGCAAGTATTATCGGTAAGTATTATTAGTAATATCATTTGGTAACATTTATTTCAATATTTATAAAAATAAAATATTATATTTAATTTATATATTACCTGAGCATTTAATTAAAATATT
>NW_012130078.1:3623076-3626410 GCF_000143395.1 Atta cephalotes
GAGAGAGAGAGAGAGAATTAATTCAACTATGGTTGATCTATGAATTCATCTACCGGAATTGTATCACGAATAAATAAAGGAAATGACTGCGTCATGATAATGGATTGCGGAAATGGAGTATAGTTTACCGAAGCAAGGTTGAAAAAGCACAGCCGCACCTACGCAGGCCGTTAAATTTAAAGATGGCTTATGCAATCACCTTAGACCACAAGAATTTTGTGTAACGTTTATTTCCTCATAGGGGAACTTTCCGTGATTATTTAAAAGACTCTGTAATTTAATATTCTTTGCAATTTAATATCCTATTATATTCACAAATTAAATAGTCAAAACTTTCTCAATATAAAACATTTTTAGAACTTTGTTTTTATTACAGTTTTTCCATATTTAATAATTGTTTTCTAATTTCTTTTTTAATTTACTAAATTACTAAATTGCAAATGTACAAGAGCACAGCTGAGCGTGTATTTGAAATACTTTTATTTGAAACACAGTATTTGCAATAGAAATGTATTTTATATTTTGTATTTTAACGGAATACATAAAAGTATTACGTATTTTATATTTAAAATTGAAAGATTGAAAGTTTTTTTTGTATTTTGTAATTTAAATAATAAGACAACAATAATACCAATTTAAGTCTAGTAAGAGTCAACGCACGAGGTGCGTAATCTTAATGTGGAATAATGACTTAACTCCAATCTCTGTGATGTTGTCTTTATTCAAAAAAACGTTTCGATTCTCTTTTGAGTCTTCCTTAACATACAATCGCTTTCTTCATCAAATATCATAAATATAACTTCATCAAGGCAAGACTCTCTCCTTCCACGTTTGAAGTGAACGCTTAACGGATTCACAAGCATGTTGAGAAGCTCTGGGTACAATAAATATCTAATAAATTATTAAAAGCGAATACAATTATAATCTTCATGGTACGGAGTGTCGAACGTGTCTGATTGATGTCAGACACTCCGGCTGCTTGTGAGTCCGTTAAGTGTCCACTTCAGACTTATAAACCTGGAAGAAGATTCAAAAAAGAGTCAAAACATTCATTGTGAATAAAAAAGACATCACAGAGATATTGGAGTTAAGTCATCATTCCATATTAAGATTGCGCATCTTGTCCTGCATTGATTCTTATTATTAGCCTTAAATTGATATTATTGTTGTTTTAATTAGTGAGAGTTCAGTCAAATTATTTAATTTTATTATTTAAATAATAAAATTGATTTTCAATCTTAGTATTTGAAATACAAAATACAAAATACAATTATCTTACAAATACTATTTTTTAAATATAAAAGTATTTCACATATATGCCCAGATCTGCAAGAGATTAAAAGAAAGACAAAATTTTTCAGTTTAATTAAATACTATCCTCTTCACAGCATTATCCTAATTAAGTTACTTTTATTTCAAATTAAAAAATTTATTCATCAATTGTTTAATAATTTTTTTAAAGTTTTATGAAAACTGAAATAATTTGAATATATTGCAACTATATTTGGGAATCTTTAAATATACGACAATCTTTATATTCTCACATGAGGAAAAGCAGTTTCTATAAAGATTCGAAGAATTAGAAATTATTATGAATAATTTAACAAAATTTTGTATTCGTTTGTAACTCGCGATTCATAAATCTATGTTTCTGGTAAAGATTACATGCAACTTAACTCTATTTATTTTTTCCTCATTAGCGAACGAGTGTGGTTAGCAGTTCAATAGAGTGGCAAAATGGATGCGCGATTCAGAAGCAATCTCGATATGATCGGACGCAACGAGCCCATCACAAGGAAGGCGAAATTTTGGCAGAGTTATGTACGAGCTTTGAAAGGTAAGACTCTTACTTTACATCTGCATGAATATCTAATATTTCTCTTCAAATTTCCAACAAAAATATGCATTCTGTATTATATACAGATTTATATTAATTATATAGGATTTTTCGCACATACAGAAAGATGTAAAGCTTTCTACAAATTTCTTGTATTTTATCATATATCAATTTTGCACACAGCTTTTAATCAATTTAAATTGTAGGTTGTTCATGCCGATCATTATGTATCTTTTATTTAATGTTAATCGCATACGTAATTTATCGTATAAATAAAATTATCGGAAGGATTTATCTTTTAATGATACAAAATGAAAATAGGC
The DNA here is from genome assembly GCF_000143395.1 of Atta cephalotes. Taxonomy (NCBI): domain Eukaryota; kingdom Metazoa; phylum Arthropoda; class Insecta; order Hymenoptera; family Formicidae; genus Atta; species Atta cephalotes. The sequence continues at coordinate 3,625,237 of NW_012130078.1, forward strand.
ACTGACGACATCAAAGCTCCTGAGCACACTCACAGGCCTCGCGGCATTTTCCGCTCGGATTTTCCTGAGCTGCATTCCACCTCGTGGCCGTTTGGAAAGTCAATCTTCGAAAATCCGATTCACGCAGCCGACCGTATTAATGTTCCCGGATACAGGTGTGTATATGAATTAGAATCATCGCACGCATTCAGTAACTGTAATTATAAGACGTAAAGTTAATGTAAGCTGTAAAAACTAATCAATCAGAGTAGAAGTTTTTGACAATTCTAGAGTAAGAGCCGTAATACACAAAAGAACTTAAGCAGTAAAACGTAAGCTGTAAATGAATTGATCAATCACAGAAAGACTATAAGCAATAACCAATCCAACATGTTGATTTCTTTACTTAAACTTATCTTCTTGCTACTTTATGTTTTTTATGTGTCATGTATTCTTAATGTATTCTTAATGTGTCTTACATATCGATTCTTGGCAGGCATCCAAAAATACAAAAATCTAAATTTATCTATGCTGGCCTACTTCGCGAAATTTTACTCCTACTTTCTAATGATAATAATAACATAATAATGACACGTTTAATCTATAATCTTTAATGCTTTATTTAAACAAAGAATTAAGAAATTTGAAAATATCTATTAATATTAGATATTATAATTAAATTACATCTCTATTAAATGTCAGGTATTGCGAATTAAATATTTACAATTATATCTTTATAATTCTGATTCTATAAAATATTAACAGGATAAAATATTAACATTACGTTTTTATCCCTCTTTTCCAGGTATCTACCCGTGCACCGTGAAATCTACGGTTACTCGCCAAGGCAGCTGTATCCCCATCAGTACAAACCCGTAGAACGCTTCACCCCCGGTACGTACTAAAGAACTATGACCAAAAGAGTCCAAAAGAGAGTGAACGGCGTCTTAGAGAAAGAATCGAAAGCGCGAAACGAAACGAAACTCTTATAATAATACCTCGATGTCGAACGAAAGCGAGAAAGGGAGCGTGAGAGAGAGAGAGAGAGAGAGAGAGAGAGAGAGAGAGAGAGAGAGAGAGAGAGAGAGAGAGAGAAGAAAGAAGAAAGAAAAGAAGAAGAAAGAAGAAGACGAACGAAAACGAAGAAACGAATACGAAAGTAAGAAACGAAAGAACGAAACGAAACGGAAAACGG
>NW_012130078.1:3629386-3631485 GCF_000143395.1 Atta cephalotes
TATATATATATAATGTTATTATTTATATTAATAATTACAATATATCAAAAATTTTTCAAATTATTCATAAATTTATTTTAAACATAATAAAATATCTATTACATTCACTTTATGTTTTTTATAAAAATGATAAAAAGTAAAAAATATTTTATTTATACAATTTTTTTGTAACACATTTTGTAGTCTATTTTTCGATTCTTGATGTAACTTGCAAAATGAGATAATCAGAGGGACAGGATGCACACATGCACTATTCAGGAATCCTTAACTCTTGCAGCTGAGGTGCAGGTCGCAGCTTAATTGCGAATGAGCCAAAAAGGAGATAAAACAGCGAATAGAAAATGGGATAAAGCGGTGGAAAAGCTGACTTTTCTTGATTGTCATACATACTACTTTAAGCAGCATTCATACTGTACGCAATCATATAACAAATTAGTAAATAATTATATAAAAACAAAGTGGAATTGCGATTGACACAGAGTGTGTGATGGACGTATGGTAGCTCTGAAAAGGAATAACACTTACATATACGTAAATCATGCGTATGTATGAGCAGAGCTAGCGAAAAAGCGACGTGCGGAAAAATTTTCATTTTCAAAAAAATTTGAATGAAGAAATAAACTGAGATATAACATGGCCGCCAAAACTTGAAAAAGCTGGAAATTTTCTCTCGACGCTTTCGCGTTCTAATTTGTGCTTCCGATTTTTCAGATACAACTTGTCGCCTGTTTTCTCACAGAAATTTTTTATTTTTTCTCAATGCATATATACGCAATAAAAAATAGTACAAGTACATTACACAAAAGTACACTTACACCAATATAATTTACAGAAATCATCTTTCTAAATACTTATTTTAATTTTACATACTTATATTATTTGTATTTTAATAAACATAAAGAACAGATCCTTTTATGATCTAATACAAATATAGGAGATCCAAGGCGATGCAAAGAAAAATCGAAAGTTCTTTTTAATACACGCTCTAATCGGCAATAATACATGCACGCGTATTTACTAACAATGAACAAATTAACGTGCAATTAATTACCAGATCCAGAAATTTCTATCTTTTTCAGGATATGGCATGTATTTTTCTTTCATTAGTTTTCGATCCCCAATCTCCTTAGTACCCTTTTTCTAGCTTTTAAGTGATCCACCTCTGCCAAACATAATTTTTTTATGACTGGTATTGCATAATTAACGACTGCTAATCTATGATGATTACATGGACATATATGGATCGTCGCAATATTCATAGAGGATCGTCACAAATACTGTACATAATTTACGTCGGATTGCACACCTGGATTTTAGTACGTACCGATCTTTAACGAAGGACTTTATGTAATTTATTCTCAAGCTTAGAAAATTTAGGCACACTGAAAAAAATTTATATAATTTTACATGGAAATTACATGTTTCTGATGGAAAATTACTTCAATATGATTGAAAATTCATAATTTAAGTAAATTTTCAATCATATTTAAATAATTTTCCGTCCGTAAACAAACGTAATTTCCATGTAAGATTACATGAATTTTTTTCAGTACAGTGTGATCGATTAACTGACTTACGACAAATGGCAGAAAGTTGATGGACAGTCATTGAAGCATTGATAACGGGAAAAGACTTATACTTGGGGCATTCTACGTGAAAAGAGTTTACCTAAAAATAAACTGCTTGTCTTTAAAATAGTTATGAAAACATATAAATAAACATACTATATAATGTTGAAGATAAAAAAAATAAGTATTATATGCCTTGCACCCAAAATATGGAGGTAATCATGTAAAGAAATTTTCTTTTGATTATTATTTCTAAGTAAAATTACAAAATATGTTTATATATATAAAGTTTTTGATTTTTCCCTACCTTACTACTTTCAAATAAAAAGTAAATTTTTAGAGAAAATAGTTAAAATAAATTTTAAGTTAAAAAATAAATAGTACGAAAAAAATCAATTTTTTAACTTTAAATAAATAAATAAAAAATTATATCTAGTTTTAATCTGAAAAAAATTCTCAAAAATGCTCTAATATATATACGATATTATAGAGAAAATTTTGGAGTTATAGTGAGATTCATTCGTAAACGAA
>NW_012130078.1:3631505-3645887 GCF_000143395.1 Atta cephalotes
TATTATAGAGAAAATTTTAGGAGTTATAGTGAGATTCATTCGTAAACGAATTTTGTTTGAAAAAAATATCTCAAGCGATCCCAAAATTTCTTTTATTTATTGTATTCTTACATAGAATATTTTTAAGAATTTTTTCGGATTTTTAAAAGTAGATATAATTTTTTATTTATTTACTTACTTAAAATTAAAATTGATTTTTTTCCATACTATTTATTTTATCTCACTAAAATTAACTTTTTTATCTGAAAGTATGGGAAAAATTATAAAAAATTTATATATAAACGTTGTATTTTGTAATTTTAGTTACAAATAACAATAAAAAGATATTTTTTTGAACGATTACCTCTAATATCTTTGCAAAACATGTAATGTTATTCTTTTATCTTCAATATTATACAATACATCGTTTCATGATTATTTTAAAGATCCCAAACAGTTTATTTTTAGATAGATTCCTTTCACGTAGAATGCCTTCCGAATATAATCGTAATGCTTACAAGTTAGAAGATTTAAAATAGAGAAATAGAAATTATTAATATATCAATCATCGTTTTATTAAGAAAGATTGTACTAAATGATCAGCAAATATTTAATTTAGATTATAAATTTAATAACATGTGCAAAAACATTAGATTAATATTTAGTAATACGAGAGGTGTTACGTTATAAAGTAAAAGCAGTCGAAAACTTAAAAAACTGTCAATAATGACAACCTTATTGATATCGATAAGTACTGCTAATGTCAAGCTTCTACTAGCTTAAAATGGTAGTGCTGAGCACACAATTAATAATTACACAAAAAGAAAGTTTGGTACATAAATCATCATAACTATAATGTAGCCATCATAACTATAAGGCATATAAATCGCATTTTTTAGCAATACAGATCATCGTCTCTCTATTTCTTTTCTATTACGAATTTTGATAACCAAGCCATTTTTTGACGACACAAACCGCCGCAGCTTTTTTGCGTCACCGACTTTTTGAAGCAGCTTTTTTCTCACAAGGTTAGTATGTTTTTTTTTCATTTTACGTGACGTCATGCTATTTTTTGTGACAACTGATTTTTGTACATAGCCTCGTGTGTAACACGAGTTTACGCCAGCTTTCGTTAATAGATTTTTTACGATAGAAAGAAAAATTTACAGTAGACGCGCACGGCTTACAACGATATGAAAAACAGGAACGAAACCCTAGCATTTTAATTTCCCGCATTTTCCATTAGGTGAACCGAATAATAACTTTAAATGAAAGTTTGAAACAGTGTCTCTACAAATTAGTACATCGCAAGTCAAAGTTTCTAATTACTTGCTCATTATATTTTAAAAAGCCGTCATTTGCTAATTAAACGCAAAAATAACAAGAAATGCGTTACAAGTACAATTTGTAATTTTTAGTACTTTTTCAGAACAATATATTCACATAAAGATAACTTATTATGCCAAATTCCTCTATTTTAATTTAATAGTTCTCTCATATTATAATTAATAATACCTGCTGTGTTTCGTGCATGATGTATGTATTTAATATAAAATTATTATTATTGCAAAAAAAAAAACGAATATTGCAAAAATAATTAGAAGTTAAAACGCCTACTCGCTAAAACACTAAGAGAAGAGAAAATGGAGCGTAAAAACAGAGATCAATTTGGCAAAAATTTTGGGCCATATGCAAATGAATTCAAACTGATATGCTCTATTAGGCTCTAAAATAGATTTTAAAAGCTATCTCAGATCTTATCAGAACAATCGATCGCACATTAGCGAATTGTATGAATATGAGACTTTGTTAATTTTCTCATCGAAAAGTATTATACTAATTATATTATATTAATTATTGATCCTTTTCAAATAGAAAAAAATGTGTATGTTATTCAGAGACAATTTTAAATTAAATCCGCGTGTCTTTTTCTTCGATATATTTTTCGTGGCAGCGCAAAAAGGAACTTATATACATACTGATATTTTATTGTACAGTAACGTCTATAAACATTTTGACATTAATATTTTTGTCTTTTCGTATTTCATGAAAAATTAAATATTTCTGTGAAAAAAATGTAGAGAAATTTTCGATCATGCATTTTAAAACGCAGAGATGGAGTTCTAAGTCTGCATTTAAATTTTATTCTATAACATTTTGTTCCTAAATTACATTAAATTGAAAATTGATTTTTTGCAATATTTTTATCTTCGAAGCGCTGCAGTATTTAATGTTTTAAAGTATAAAACATTATCGGGCAAAATGTAATGTAGAAAAATATTTTAAAGTAGATTTTTTAAATTTTAAAATGCTTTTTAAAAAAATTAATATGTTGATTTTTCGCAAAGATATTAAATTTTTTATTATATAAAATTTTATTGTATAAAAATTAATTTTAAAATTAACGATCGAAGAAAGTTTTTAAGAAATTTTGAAAAAATTTATTTGAATCTAGCACATTATAATAATTTTTTCTCTTTGGTCTTTTTTCAGTTAATCTTTAATTTCAAAGTTAAAAATCTTAAAAAATAAAGTAAATATTTAAACAATAAAATTTTACACAACAAAAAAATTCGACATTTTTGCGAAAACTCATCATATACTATTTTTTTCTAAAAAGTATTTGAAAGTTTATAAAGCTTATTTTAAAATACTCTTCTATTAAATTTTATCCGATGACATTTCTCAAAATGTTTATCAAATTTTGTCCGTTTCATTAAACCACAGCGCTTCAAAATAAGAAAAAATATTGCAAAAAATATTAATTTTCAATTTAGAAACAAAAATGTAATAGAAAAAAAATTGAACGTAAATTTAAAATCCTGTTTTTGCATTTTAAAATGGTATAGAAAACTTCTCTATGATTTATTTATGAGCGTTATTATGCTATAGATTTTTTAGTAATCAGTAATATTTAATCATATATAATAATATATAAACAAATTTCTAAATATTGTTCATATTTAAAGTGATGATAGTTTTAAAATGATTTTATATTTAGTTTTAATATTTTAATAAATTCTTAAAATTAGTTTCATGAAATTAATTGCATTATTCCTCTGTGCGCTTGCCAATTTTATTCAAGTAAATTTAACGACGAGAAATCCGATAAATTTTTTGTAAACTTCTCGGAATAATTCCAATATTTACCAAATATCTACATAAAATATTTGTATATTAAAAGTAAAATAGTATATGAGATTTTCGTGGATTCTCGACGTTATATAAATTAATCGATATATTTCCTGTCACGGACGAAACGTAGCGAATGCATTAAATAAATTTTGATCTAACACAACTTTAAATGTTTTAGCAAAAATATTTACATAATTTATATACAATTAAAATTATTTTAAAATTGTAAAAAATATTAATATTCCAATCAATCACGAAAGGTGTTCGCAACGTATTCGTCGAAAAAAAACGGTTGAACGAAGTTATAAATCAGCTGATTCTTGCTTTCATTTTCACAAATGGCAAAATTACACGATACAGCGAAATCCTTCGATGCTGAGAAGGCTTGGAATGATCATCTGAACCGCTTGGCAGACATCGACAGACTTTACCCAAGCAAATCACCACTTCTGGCTCGTCACTTAAGCCCACCTCTCAGTACGAAACGATTATTCGATATTCACGGTGAGTATAAAGAGAAATATAATATTTAATTTCTAAATTGCACACGTTTTTTCTTAATATTATACTAAATATATATCATTTGTACAGCATTCAGATCTATTATATCTGACATATCATATAAAATTGACGCATTGAATAATAACAAACATAAATGAATGGGTTATAAAAAATTAGGATAAAAAAAATCAATGTATTGTATAAGAATAAATAGTATTTATTTTTTTATATTCTTAATATAGATGTAATATAAATCTAATTTTTTACATAAATCTCTATCTCTAAATTTTTTTTAATTACATCATTGAAAGAAAAGTGTACTAAATTTTAATAAATGCCACTTTAATATTTATTAAATGTAAATAAATTTGATACAAGAATCATTAATTTGATTTAGCTATTATATTCTATTTAGCAAATATTTATTTTACGTCGAATAAATGTCATATTATTAATTTCAAACAATTAATTCTTAAAATTAAGTACATTTTTCTCTTAGTGTATCATTCCTAATTTACTACATTCACATCTTATATATATTTAACATAATTTTCTTGGATTCATTACTTCAATTTAAAAATTAATTTGACTTATCGATGTGATGCACAGTAGCGGAATTATAATGTGATGTTAATTTATATCTAAATATGCGAAAAACTTATAACAGCGCTCAAAAAAAAATTAATATTATTGTAAAAAAAATAATTATTTTGCTCGTTAAATTTTATATTCATACTTTAAGTAAATATTTAAAATAATTATATAATTTTTATAAAATCTCTCTCTTTAGTGTAAGATTTTATAATTTTATAAGGAAAAGTCTGTTTATTATAATGTTTATTTTAATCCAATTTTGAACATTGAAAAAAGAATAAAAAAAATAAAGACAATTAAAATAACAAATAATATATAAAAAAATAAATAACTTAGTTGTCACACGATGTCTCTTAGGCTTCCTCCTCTTCTTAGCTCAGGGTTTGTCGCACAAACAATATTTGCGAAAATGCAAAAAATTACTATCGCGCGATACTTTGTACGGTATTTCCGATTGTTATAATTCATAATATAATCGCGATACTTTACATGATGTTCCCGAACCGCGTGCGCTTAGTTTAATTTCTTAGTTATTTAATTTCCCTTCGATAAATTTCTGCAACCTTTCTTTCTTTGCTATTCATTCAAGATATTTGCATTTAAATAATTTATTATAGATTATAGCGTAAGATAATTATTATATTGTATATAATTTTCAAAAAAGATTTTTTTTTTTTAATTTAAATTTTTGATGAATAAGAACCTAATTATTATCTATATTGCAACAAATAAATAATTTATCTTAATTTTTTAGTCCATCCATCCAAAGCAATTTGTGAGACATTAAATTTATTTGTATAATATTCTTATGTTTATAACTTATTATATCTTTCATGTAATTAATACAATTTTCGCTGATCACTACTTTAACCTAAAAATTAATTTTTGACTCACCGACATGATGCGCAACAGTGAAGCTGTAATTACGATATTAATCTGTAACATATAAATAGAAAAAATTATAGCAACGTTCAAATTAGCAAAATATTTTTATATTTTAAATAATAATTATTTTGTATTACTCATTACATTTTATATTAAATTATATACTTTATGATCAAATATACGAAATAAGAATATATAATTTTTATAAAATCTCTTTTCTTAATTAAATAGAAAAATCTAATTGTAGAAATAAGTCTCTTTATTCTAATTTTTAATTTAAATTTGAATATAAAATTGAAAAATAAAGAAATAATCAATTAAAATAACAAATAATATATATAAAATATATATAAATAACTTACCCTAAGATTTTGTTTCGCCTGATGCCTTCTAAGCCTTCTCCTCCTTTCAGATTAGAGTTCATTGTACTTACACAACATTCGCACAAAAATATTACTTAATTCAACGGTTCTCTGTAACATACAATAACAAATTATAGCAGTGCTCAAAATATTTAATTTAATTATTTAGAATTTATTAGTCAACAATGATTAATTCTACTTAAAAAACATTTTAGAAATCTTATAAAAATATTATTTGAATTTTAATTCGATAACTGTATCGCAATTTGGCTAATTATATACATTACTAATAATAAACAATACTATTTTACGTTAATTGTATAAAAAGCTATGTCAGTATAATAGCTTAATCGCTTTACTTAAAAGAAATTATTAAATTATATTTATTTAAAAAATAAAATTTACTTTTATTTTAATTAAAAATATTTATATACAATTATATTATAACATATTTAATTATTTTCTTCTAAATTTTTGTATCATGAAAGGAATGAAATAATATGATTTTAATAAAAATTAAATTAAATTGCACAAAAATATGGTAATTTAATACTATTTTTTCTTAATTTGCTATATTCTTGTGTTCTTCTCGAACTATGAGAAATCGGAAAAGTAGTGATAATAAATTGATTTCTATTTTTCGCGTATATATACAATATAAATTAGGTGTGGGAAAAAGTTCGTGGCGTTTTTAGATGGCATTAAAAAAACTCCACGCTTTTTCCCACACCTAATATTTATAAAAACAAGACAAACTTTATTTCTCAAGATTTTATTGAATTTAATAATCTTGCCTAAAGATTTAAATCATTTAAATTTTAATAAAGAAATTTATTTTTCTTTCTTAAATTTTATCTTACAAATAAAAATATTATCTCATTCTAGCAGCTTTAAATAAATCGTAAAGATAGCATTTGCTAAACAATCACTGCTAATAATATTTCGTTCTAGCTCACAAGAGAAAACCAAGGCTGCTTTACAGCATAGTGTATAGCATTACATAACTAGTATATATTTATAAACAATATCTATCTACCTCGGCAAGAGCTCAGCGCCATCCGCGAAGCAGTCTGCAATTGATTCCAATTAAATTCGTCTCACGCGCAGGTAATCTCCTGGACGACTACTTCTTACGTCCGTCGATCTTGCTGCGCAAGAAGCCATTCTTCGATCTCCTGGAACCATCACCGATGGCACCTATCAGTGCGTTTACTAGGGACCCATGGTGGTACCCAAGCTACGCGCCCTATATTCCGAGTTACGCTCAATACCGCACACCGTTCTTTCTGAGGGACAGTTACCTCAGTCCAATTAAACGTAGCTATCTATGGAGCCGACATCCTTTCAGGCCTTTCGGTATGTATGATTCACTTAGCCCTTTGATTTAAGCAACATATTGTTCGTATTATTTTTCAAGCTAATCAAAGATCAATGCCAACTCAATTATTAGACTAATAATAAATCAATAATAATATATTTATTAAACTATATTTAATAGTAATAATAATTTTATTTCAAACATAAAAATGTAAATGATAAATGACGATTGCGAAACGACAAGTTCACATGACGTGAGTAGCATTGGTCGTTGACAAACACTGACTACAGATACTATTAAAAGATATCGAAGCATTGCAAAATTTCCGCTAGATTATTACCACGATATATTTATTAATATGTTATATGTTAAATATAACATGTTAAATAACACTTTTAATTCTCCACCAAATTAAAAAATGCATGTGAAATATTTAAATAATTTCTTGATAAACAGTTTCTTCATAGATCTGTAGTCAGTAAATTGCAATATATGTATTTGCGATTACTTGTTTTTTAATTTTTTTAAGAAAACATTTGTAATCGCAAATACACATCTCTAGACTACTATCGCAAAATGTTTAGAAAAAATACTATTATAATATTATTATAGATGCAAAAAAGCTAGAATATTATAATTTCTCAACTTTTCGAAAATTTTATACAATTTTCATCAAATAGTAAAGTATAGTAGTCTAGAATATAATGCACTTTTTTAAAACATGCACTTTTTAATGCATTATTAAATTACAGTTTAAACACAGTCTTACGAAGACGAGATATTTTTCGCACAGGAAGTGTTTTTCGTTTTCATTCGTTTTCGTAATATACGTGAGCTATTGGAACTCATACTCATTGTCAGCCGTCTATCTTTTTACCAGTAGAATAGCATAATTTCGGTATGGATTTTGATAATTTTTCACACTTATCAAAATCATTAGACATTTAGGAAAACGTTTCTACTGGCGAAAACTTTTCTTTCGATTATACTTTAATTACAGGATCAATAAATTTTCTTCTAAAATTCATGAAAAATATAAAATTTTTTTTCAACGCAAAACGAATAAATGCAAACGATTGAATGTATAAAATTTAAATAGAATTTAAAAATTAAAAAATGATGGCGATCGCCATTTAAAAATCATTATCGATATATATACATATATCTAGACATATAATATATATGTATGTAATAAATTCTCTCAAAAATTGAGTCAGTTGGTTCGAGCATGAATTAAGTGATAGAAGTCATCGCCAGTCGAGACGTCGGAAAACAGGTCAGAATATTCTTTCACTTGTCACCTCGATCAAAAATATAAACCGTCGCGACCATATGGAGATATTTGGCACATTGGTTGTATTGCTAGTGATTTTGGCACAGGCATAAAGCCGTGCCATCAGCTTCGTCGAACTGTAAAATTGAGAACAGTTAGTGCCAAAAACTGGCGAAGTCGACATTTCGGGCAACTTTGTTTTTTGAACGCGTTCCACATTTTTCAACAGACTGAAATTTTATTCTTGCTTAATTAGCCAAATAGTTGCTTTTCTTTAGAAGGTGAACGTTATATAGTTTTTTTACAAACTGAATAACGTACAAGTACCAAAAAAAATCTCCAAAAAAAAACGTCCGAAAGGTGTCTTAACATTGCAAATATTCTTCAGACATCTTTTAGACGCGTTTTCTTATTTTTGTCCTGTTTGAAATCTCACCAAAACAAGTGATTAACGACAGACTCTACTCTATTGACTCTATCGACTCGACTTTATCGACTTGAAACCAAGAATATCCGATGCAGATTTAATATAATGAAACCGATGCTACAGCAAACGAATGTCTATCATTTCAGGAGCGTTATACTACTATTATTCGCAGCCAGTTCCACGATTTCACTTTACCAGCCCGTGGTATAATAAACGTACCACGTATTAAACAAAAAAAGTGAGCGATAAGAGATTAAAGTGGTCGAAGTGTTGAATCCCTCACACCCTATTTACTCGTTTAATAAGTCAAACAATCAATAATCTCAATCAGAATCGGCGGGGATAATAGCAACACGATACACTCCAAAAAACGATCCTCGTTTGCGCCACATTAAAGAGTATTACACTGGCTAATTAACATGCAAGTAGAACGTAACAAATAAGTGATCAGCGTATATTATATATCGTTAATAGGCCCGTGTTACGACGGCTGTTTGAAAGAGAGAATTCGGGCCTTTTAACCCTTGGGCTACCACGCGTGTTTGTTCATTTTTGTAAATCTTTATTGTATAGTCCTATCAAGAAATGCGTTCCTCCTCTCGCGTAATCCCGATTACACTCGTGTATATTAACTCGACTATTTTTCCCAAATGTTTTCCTCAGAATGCATCTTAAGAATGTTCCCTAATCCTTGTGGTAACTATTAATTACCGAGCCATTACTCCGGCTGAGGAATCGCTGACAGAATCTCGAACACGCGGTATGTGCCCGATAATATCTGTCTGTCTCAGTGGTGAAATAGTTGTTTGTACAGTGATTAAAAAAAAAATCTCTGTTATGATGCAAATTAAGATCGCTGCATGACATACATTCGCCACATTTATTTGTTAACACTAGAAGAGTTTTAATCCTAGCTATGACACACTGAGATCTTAGAAACCCCAATGCAATTGAGATTGCTAAATCGAGATTTTTGTTTCTAAATTCTTCTTTTTCTTTGAACTTATATATCTCGAAGTTCCTTAATGCTATGATTTTTAAATACAATGGACTTATTCCTTAATCAATTCTCCATCAATTAAAAAAAATTAATTATAAATATATCCATTTTATGGAAGTTACGGTAACAAATATACAATAGAATCTCAGAAACCTGAGTGTGTATATCAACAATAAAAAAAAGTGTGTATAGCTACGGTTAAGTTTACTTCTCAGTACCGAAGTAATTATAATTTGTTAAACATTAAATCTGTTTGCGTTGTTTGAAATCCTCAAAATTGTTTGCACTTAAAATAAGATAAATATATAAATTTGAATATTAAAAAGAGAGAAAGCAAAGATACTAAATGCAAAAAGTACAAACAACACAAACAGATCTATTTTTTCAAATAGCTAGAAATTTGTTTTATTAAAAATTCATTCAATTCAGTGAATGTGCTATCGATGAAAGAAATAAGTATTCGCATATCTATTATTAATTTTATGAATTTTATTGCTACTCTTGCTATTAAAATAAAAATATAAGAAAACCAATATGACACAATTTCTTAACATAACGGAAACTAATATATCTTCTAGTGTTAAAATCAACGTGTTACTCGCGATTATTAGTATTCGCAAATCATATAGCACTCACCGCTTGTGGGATCGACGGCAGTCCAGAAGCGTCGTAGCCGAAGGGTTTTGTTAACGAAACATCATCCTAATTCCTCACATAATCGGTAGCATAATCATCTAATCATAAAGTTGTTTTACAATCAACATCTATCACGACGGTCTGTACATGATTTGAGAGCCTACACTGAGAAAAAAATGTACTAAATTTTAATAAATATTTATTCGAATATAGTGCCAATTGAACATTTATTAAATGTAAATATATATTTATTTGGTACAAAAACTATTAATTTGATTTATCTATTATTATATTTTATTTAACAAATATTTATTTTTCGTAAATAAATGTTGTATTAGTACTATATTCAAACAATTATTTATTAAAATTTAGTATATTTTTCTCTCAGTGTATATTTTACGAACTATTATTTTACTTTTTTCATGTACGTATATTTTCAGTTGACTAATGTGTATATATGTATTTTGAGTTTTTCCGGTGAGAGACATTTGTGTATCAAATACTTATGTCCGAATACCCCCAGACGAGTACTAGGGGGCCTCGTCCACGGTGTAATATTTCTGTTCGACATAGTAGATATAGCTAATATATTAAATGTCATGTAGAATAGTTTGAATTATAATTTGCCAGATTAGTTTGCTGTGATTGAATTTAGATTCATATTTAGCAATTAATATTAATGTAGTATCTTAATGTGTTTATATAGTATTTATATAAATGACTAACTGCCACCAGAATAGTTGAAACATTACACCGCATACGAGGACGTGTAAAAACCTGAGTTTTTTAATGTTTGTACATTGTATAAAAGTTCTATGAAATCATTCTGCTAAATTTTCTGAAGATTTCTACAGGAGAATGTATAATGCATGTATAATTTAAAGATTAATTGAAGCATGGCAAATGTCAAATTTTCGATTTCTAAAAATCTTGCATTGATCTTAATGTCACATATCATTTTAGTTTGTGTACTTCCTCCAGTCGAAATCTCGAAATAAGATCTTATGGAAAAATAATACATATAAATCAAGAATTGCTTATCTCGTATTGCGACAATGATTTGTGATTTCTCAAATATTATCTTTCTCATTTAAATATTTTTCCATAAGTGCACGTGATTGTCATTCCATCTTTTTATATTTGATCAACATTCTTCTTTTTGCAGCTCACGCTCACTGATGACTGCCTGGTGCCACACGGAAAGCGTGAAACAAAAAAAAACGACGAAAAAAGAACAAAATAGTACCTGAAAAAGGTCAACCAAAAAAAGAAAGAAAAATTCATGTCCCGAAAGAATTTTGAGGTCTCTATCATAGTGTATATTTTCACGAAATTTTATTTATTTATTTATTTTTCCCATATCATATGATTTATTGTACTTTTCATCCATAATCTGAAATAAAATAAACACTGCCAAAATTTTATTATAGAATCTGTTATTATCGGTCAGTTTATCCAATCTTATTTTCCTTCCAGGAATAATTATAAAACTATGACAATTTATAATTCATTATTAATTTCGACAAGTTAAAATAACTATAAAATATATATTCGATTTAATAACAATTTGAAAGTATATTTCAATTATTTCTAAATTAGTAATGTAATATCTGTGTAAAAATGAAAAAAATTTTAGATCTTTAATAATTTTGACATCAAAAAGTTTAACATCTCCTTAGAAAAATACATATATACATCGAGAAAAAATATCAAGTATTACCAAGAAAAAAATATATATATGTATATTATATTGTTACGGTAATCATATTTTTTTAAAGAAAATAAAGGACAAATTTGAAAATTTTAGGGCTGTTTCTATATATTTTCAAACTAGTTTGTGACTGACAAGAATCTGCGCATTATAAAATTTTATGGCACAGTATAATCAAATTACGATAATGCGCAGTTTTCTGATAGTTTGAAACTGGTTCAACTATATTGGAACAAACCCTTAATCTGAAGTAATAAAAAGTTCGAAATAAAAAATGAAAACAAGTCACACTCTAGTTTGAATAATTTAATTTAAAAAATTAAGAAATATAATTAACAAAAACAAATTATATTTATATGCATAAAACTGTAAAGTATTTTCCGTAAAAATTTGTAATTGATATAATATTATAGACATTAGACGTTAGAAAAGAATTTCCCGTAATGTCAAAATAAAGGACAAAATTGAATTTTAAAGAAACAAATAAATTTAAAGGACAGCTATCTAAAATAAAGAACTGTTCTTTACAATAAAAGATATATGGTCACCGTATATATTGTACATATTTAAAAATCAACTTGCTACGCAAAAGATTTCTTACCTTCTTACTAAAGAGCCAGGGAAGAATAAGTTGAAAGAAAGGTTTGTACAACAATATGCATATTTATTATCTGAAAGTTTTACATCTCTAGGATGCCATTGCATAGCGTGTTCCGTTATCGGCGATTCGAACGATGTAACAATCCACGATAGTCACAAGCTCCTCCCATAAGAGTGCCTTTCATTTTATTATTTATTTAGTAAAATATCGTCGAATCGCGACCGGTCAACCTTTTACAAATATAATATCTGTATATAATATATGAATCTCGGACGAAAAGAACGCATACATCAAGGAATCACAACCACTCCTTTGACATAATTAATCTTGCGTTTCTTTTTTGGGGGACTAGGGGAGAAACGCAGGGAAGGAAGGATGGAAAGGACATCTTTCGTCGGCTCCAATTCTAAAACAAAAATTTGCACTGCATCTCTCTCGAATACATCGAATAAATACTTTATCAAGCGCTATCCAACGTTAAATAGCAATCAAATAATGAACAACATTGAGTAAAATATAGCATAATAATGTGAGAACCAATTGTGGCGTCGTTGCCACGAAAAGGCCTGTTACGTTTGATTGATTTCTGCTTCTGGGTGAGTTTTGATGTACGGTCTTCATATTTCCAAATCGTCTTCGCAATCATAATAATTCGCACGATACAATCTCATTAATCATCAGTCTATATTTAATCGGTGACAAACGCGTTTTATCGATATCTTGTAAATTTCGACGTATACATCATGTTTATTGGTGTAGTATTCATAAATATTTTGCCAAGTAAATATTAAATCCCTAGAAAACATTTGCGCATTATTAGAGAACAAAAATCTTCGCTATGATTATAATCTCAAATGTCATTATTTAATTGTTGTTGCTTCCGGAAATGCAAATTTTCTTCTTCAATACATAATGTGATTTATAAGACTTCTCTGCAAATTTCATAATGCAATAGTATTTTAATAATAATATTTTTCGAAATCAGAATAATATTCTTAGAAATTGGAAAGTCGAAACGCACTTTCTTTCCGATAGAAGTGACTTTTATTGCGCAGATGATCGCAAATAATAATATAACAACACTTATAGAACAAAAGCGCAGCAAGGAAACGTTATATAATGCATTATTTTAAAGTCCACAAAACAATCGTATTACTGCGATTTCAATAGTAATGAATACAAATTACATGAAATTTGAGATTAATAAAAAAAAAAGAAAACGAAAAACTGGATAAACATATTCCATAAATGTTTAAATAAATGCATCAAACGTTTAAATGCGATGTGCTGTCGAAGATTTTCCTGTTCAAAAATTAATAAGCTTTATTCTATCACATGAATATCTTATGTCTAAATAACGTAAACATATATAACAAGTGCAGCAAAATTTCAACTCATCAAAATCTAAATAGATACAAGATCCGCTTGTCAGTAACGAAATATTCGCGCAATTTGAAATAATCTTTACAATATGCGATAAATCTTCCATAAATAAATCGATAACAATGCGTATTTGCATTTATGTTTGCTTTCATCGCGAGAATAAAAAGCTGAAATTCTGCATCTAAATTCTGTATACAAGCGATGTCCTCATTTTTCTCTTCTTCATGATTTCCCTCCTTCTAGTATCTTTCGAATAAAGGCGTAAGTATATTTATCTTAAAAATACTAGCTCTCTGTGTTTCTCTCCGGATTTATCGCCCGAGAATAAACAACCTAATTCATCTACGACATATCTCTGGAACGTGCAGTCGCTATCACGCTCGGAATACTGCACATGATATAATTAAATTTGTAATGGGTAATGGTTTAAGAGAAAAAAATAAATGGTCAAAAATATATATATATGTATATATATATATATATATATATATGTATATGTATATATATATATATATATATATATATATATATATATATATATGTATATATATATATATATCTCTATNTATCTATATAC
>NW_012130078.1:3645907-3669273 GCF_000143395.1 Atta cephalotes
ATATATATATATATATATATATATATATGTATATATATATATATAATCTCCTAATCCTAATCCTAATATTACAACGCGGCAAATCTCTTCAAAACGGNTGGATATTTAAATTAGCTGCTAAAAGCAATGATAAAAATACTATTAAAAATAAAAATAATAATATATAATAACAGCGAGTCTCATAATTACACTCAACATCAACAGTGGAAGCAATAAATACAAATGAGAATGATGAAATGCTTTTCAAAGAGCATTAGCTTTACACAAGGGATCACTTCATTCATGGTAGATAATTGCCATAATTGCTGTAAAATTCTGAGAGCAATCCCTTCGTCAAGTACGATGATAATCGAAACTTGATTCACCGCGAATTATTTATATTTCTTATCATGTTAAAATGCAATTGAAAGAGAAGTAAATCTTACACTTTTTTTAGATTTATGTTTATCAGATTAGGTTAATTCTGTATCTCGGCGTCTTCGTGCTGAAACACATGAAAATCAAAGGCTAGATCAGATACACAGCAGCGCCGAGAAACTCGACGTTTTCGACAAGCGCATCGACTATAAAGCACTAAGAATTTTCGCAAGCCCATGTGTCCGAGTAATTCCATTAATGTCTTTGAATCATAAATTAAGTTCATTCTTAAATCGTGTTTGCCTCGAAGCGTGTACATGTGTTGGAAACGTCGCATGCTAAGTATTACATCTAAATCATCGGTGAATCATTGTACAAACTTAAATATATCGAGCAACGTTCTACATTTCGCTTCCTTCCGCTTTCTTTTCGTTTCTTTCTTTTTTTCTGTTCTTTTTCTCTTTTTCTATTCAACTGATAATCATGGGAAATAGACTCGTAATAATGCACATAAGTGGTCAACTAGTGTGATTAAGTAAGCTTTGACAAGCATAAAGCAGATTTACCTAGCATGATAGCCTCCATTAAGGATAATCGCGTTTGTTGTGCAGATTCGGTTGAAGGCTGTCATTTCTTTTTCGCTGGATTCCTTTGTGGTGTAGATGGTCTACCTGTTTGACCCGTGTTCATTCCTCCATATTGGTATTTTGCCTTCTTCTCCGATGGTTTCAAGATCTACAAAAAGATGCAAGACATGGCGCGATAAACTTGGATATTGCATCAATGACATTAAAGAGAAATGAAAGGAAAATTCTCTCGTCAATTACCTGAAAACTGCACATCAACGTTTCGTCAACGCTCATCATTCCGCCGGCATTATCAAATTCGCCACAGTAATTTGGCGCAGAAAAAAGTGTGACGAGTTGTCGCTTGGCGAAGAATTCGTAGCCATCCTCGACCACTTGATGCGCCCTGCATATGAGATCCATATCGTGACGATTCAAGAACTTCGACACGACATCTGGACCGAATGTGAATGAGACTCCTCTATCGTTTTCACCCCAACCCTAGAACATTAATATGCGATTAGAGAAATCCTTACTATATTAATCTAATCAGTGCGTTGAGATTTGCTCATATAAAAGCATCTCACCTGAACATCTTTATCAGGATCGGACCATAAAAGATCACAGAGGAGACCGGTATCAGGTACATCAGTTGGACGCATGATTCTTCTGATTTGCTCCATTCCCTAAACAAGATAAAGTATGAATATATATTTATTGCACTTTCTTTTTATACGAAACTTATTAGAGAAAAGAATTAAAGAATCTCTCTAGTCACCTGCAGATCAGGACTGAGCCCGCCATGGCAACAGAAGATTTTTTCATCGATAATCGCAGCGATCGGCAAGCAGTTAAAGCAGTCTGTGAAAGTCTTCCAAAGCTTGATGTTATATCGCCGCTTGCACTCGTCGTAAAAGCCGTATATCCTGTTTATGCTGGCGCATTCGTGATTGCCGCGCAGCAGGAAAAAGTTCTCTGGATATTTGATTTTGTATGCCAACAGTAAGCATATCGTCTCCAAAGATTGCTTCCCTCGGTCAACGTAATCGCCCAGGAACAGATAGTTCGCCTCGGGCGGAAAACCGCCGTACTCAAAGAGCCGCAGCAGGTCGGTATATTGGCCGTGTATGTCGCCGCAGATCTTAAGCGGGGCCTCCAATTCCAATAGGATCGGCTGTTGCAGGAAAATTTCCCGCGACTTCAGACAGAGGCCACGTACTTCGGCCTCCGTCATGATAACGGTCTTGCCCGGTCGACATCCTCTGACTGTATACCCAGAAATGTTGGCGGTTAATTATATTATTTTATTCAAGATTGCAACGATCCTTCATTAGTGCGGTGAATTACTCTGTTAGGTACTTGTTCAGAAAAATAATAGTAAAATAAATAAAAGCACGAACTTGTTACATTTATTGCCAACACGAATTTACAGCTAATTTCAATCTCATCTTAAAAGCTTTTACCTCAAGATAAGAATCTATCTATAACGTAAGAATAGGCAGTCTATCTCTGGAAAAAAAATCAATAATGCCATTGTCATGTATAATTAACGCCATACTTATATCACATTACTTATACCGTTATGCACGTATTGCTTCTGGAATTACTCGAGCGTGATACGTCAATAATACATCATTATCCCGTCAATTTACCACGAGTCTATTGAGACTCGTTGCTTTCGAGTACCCGTTGCCTTCGACTCACCGTACGTCGTTACGCATGGTTATGCAATTCTTCGATTCACGTCGAGTAGAGAACAATAGAGAAACACGGTCGGCTGTATCGACATTCTTGTTTCTAACATCGGTGCATTCGAATCGATAACACTTAATGAGGCATCCCCCCATTTCTGTCCACCGCACTAATGAGGGATGGTTATGATACTCCTTCTTACAGGTACACCGAGCATAACTCTACTTTGGGGCATGGAAGATGATTAAGTTCTGCCGGTATTAGCCGTCTCAATAAATAGGGGTGATATACGATTACAGATTACGGTGAGGCCAGATCATCTTTGCCTATTCTCGAGCATTTTGCACATGGGTACAATCACGGTACTTCCGGCGTGGTCTACGGTGGTATCGCATCGATTATAATAGCGTTAAAGGCGTGAAATTACTGATAAGCTCGTTGGATAATGGATATGTCTCGGGAGTGTGCGAGCCTCTCTCTCGATGAGAGAGAAAGGGAGAAAGAGAGCTATTTTCGACACGGATTATACGATTCAACATTATGGAAACCTAAAGTTATGGTACCACTCAACTATTGGATTCTGGATCATAACTGGATCTATAACGCTCTAAGTGATTCAATTTCTCTCAAGTTCCCTAATTTCTAGCCTAGCTTAATTTCACACGATCACAATGCCACGTAAAGTAAATGCATCAGTGAATAGATCCATGCATATCTCTACAACCGTATGAAATAACACGACTGTATTTTTTCTAATTAAATTAGTAAACAATTAATATATTTATTAATTAAATTAGTAAAAATATTAATTGTTTGTACAATTATAAGTTAAAACGATGATTTCCTGCAAACAACCGATGATTTTAAAGAATTTATCTGAATTTAAATACTGTATGTTTTTTCATAGCAACATTAAACTTTTATATTTAAAATGCGACAAAAATAATTTAGTTCAGTAAAAAAAAAAAATTAAAATTATATCAGATCTACGTATTCTCACGACATATACACGTATCACAGTAAATAAATTCACTAGCGCATTTAGTCTTCAACATTTGATAAAAGTGCCGAATATCTTTAGATGACGTCATTCGACATTTAAAGCGTTAATAAGCGGCGAAGGCAAAAGGAACAGGTGATTTAATCGACATCCAATGCAGATCATCTCTCTTTATGACGCTATGGATGTGTCGTCGAATCGTTATTTATAGGCATAAAAGGGAATTCACGGTGCGGCTGAACTAGTCTGATACTGGCTATCGGAAAACTGCATATTAGCAAGGTCATGGCGACTATAGAGCGAAGATGCAGAGATTCCATTACCCGACAGAGAAGCTATTGTCATTTTGCTATTACATGGCAGGCATATTCCAGACGAAATGCTGGAAATGTCACATTACACCACCGCGTAGTCATCGAATGCTTAAAATAAGCCAAAATGAAAACAGATTTCTTCGGGAATCTAATCCCTTATAGATAATGCGAACATCTCGTCGTGTACGATGGCTCGAATTAATAATTTATGAATTTATGTAAAAATTTAATTACAAGAAAAGCTCGATATTTATATACGTCCCAAAATTTATTCTTAAAATGGATCCTATCCTTAAAATGGATCTACTAGAATTTAATTTTTGGAGGATTTATTTCTTTATAGCTCTGTCAGTCTTCTTTTCAATGTAAAATTTCAATAACTTTATATAAATAAATAAAATCGATCCTACAAGGTAGAGAGAATATATAGAGAAAATATATGATAAATCAGAAATAACTTGTCCCTGAAGAAGTTAAAAATAATTGTAAGGTCTGGTTAACGATGACTCTGGAGTGCGAACTTTATATCGCTTCAGGGACATGCGATGTGAATGTACTCATTACACTAAATTTTCAGCATTAAATTAACTATATCGTCACATGTGATAAGCTAAACAAATTCAAACATAATAATAAACCGTAATAATAAATTTTTTTTAAATCACAAAATTGATAAAATTTCCATGTTACCAGTATCACAATTATAAATCACGCATGCGCCTAAGATGAACTTCACCATGAAACACTAAGAATTTAAAATAATTTGTCCCTGAAGTAGTTAAAAATAATTCGTTGTTGTCACGTTAAACTAAAATCTTATGAGTAGAGTTGATATTAATGAAAGCTCAGGAATATGTTCCCCGAAGTTAATAATTGCTTTCGAACTGTAAATAACATCAAGTATACATACAATGCAATATAATTAAAATTGCTTTCTTAGCTTATAAAATATCATTCCATAATATATATTACGTTAAATATGATACGGCTATTAAATATTTGCCTTAAATGTCGTGAGATACACATTTTAAATACGTATCTCCAATGTTTTCTCCAATCACAAATGCATTAACTCAACCATTAAAACTAATTAATATTAGATACTAATTAATATTAGATTAAATTAAATGTTAATCTAAACAATAATGGCATTACATCATAAAACACAATTGATATGCGCTTATACAGATAACGATAAATTACGCTGATAAGATATTCGTTTCAATCAAAGATTATTTAAGCTAACAACAAAACCTGCATCTGTATCCATAATAATTTAAAATTACGATTTTCAAATACGTTTATAATTTTAAGATTTTGCATTTTAAAGGAAATAAAAGTAAAGAGAAGAAAATAAAAGTATTATATTCAAATAATAGTGCGAGGGAAGGAAGTATAATTTTGCTACAAATTACGGATTGCACAAAAACATTTATTGTACCCAGCGTGCTCTAACATTTAAGCATCTAACATCTGCAACCATTGTTGCTCCATTTTTACGTGGATAAAACATTTTAAACGAGAAGACTACGAGTGCAAAAGGAAGAAAGTGATAAATCTTAAACGATAGGCTAAGTGCATCGACAGATCCAGAAATAACTTCGAGTGGTTCGAGAAGCGCTTGTGTGGATACTTATATTCCAAATAAGATTATATAGATATTTGTCTTTGAGTAAGAGCGTGTAGCTGTCTGAAGTCTAAGGGAGGCTTCGATAGGATCGACGACCGAAGAGCAAGCAAAAAGGATCACATTTAGATCCCGCGTATAGGGGTCAGTTCTCCTTTACTTGGAAAACAAAAAAATCAAAAAAGAAGAGAGGAAAAAGGAGGAGTCGAGCGAGCAAGCACGCGACAATGAGAGGCAACAGCCCGTAATCTGCAGCGCGTGGTCTAACGCTAAACGTGGCTACTTGAATGTCACTTGAACTATCCTCATATCATCCTTTTTACATTAAAATAATAACTTTTAAGACACTACGATCTATTCGTTTCTACGAGAACTTTAATATTATTGCAGCTTTAAACGCAACGCCTAAACATAAATTGCTTTTCACTTATCACAATAAGTGGACTTCTATAGAATCGACTCTGCTTTCCATTTAATTTGTATCAGCATGTGTTGGTGACTCGAGTCTGCCTGATTTTGTTTTAGTTTCAATATAGAAAGAAAAATAGACCAACTTCTATTTATCAAATTACACGCAAGAATGATTTTTCATGTAGTGAAATTAAATGTTATACATTTGACGTAATTATTACTCTCTAAATTTTTTTAGATGAATAGAAATCTCACTTTAAAGAAAGAAAAATTAAAGTCTTGAAAAAGAGTGGCTTAATTTTCATTCAGAGAGAATATAAAATGTAAATCAACTTATTTTTTACGTTTATCTAAACAAATTGTACCGTTATTTAATTAATATATTTCTAAGTTGCTCGAGACAAGGCTGCATAAGATAGAATGTTTATTTTACAACTGTTGGAAGTTTTCTTTGCTGAGATAGGACTCCTCCAGATTTACAAATATAACCCAATCAGCGCGGAGAAAACTTCCAACAATGGAAAATAAACATTCTGCTGACGCGATCATTATATTGAATGCATCGCTTCTTCATCAACTTCTGCTGATAATCGCTTTTATCGATTATCATTTTCCTGCTGATCAAGTCGATCGTTAAAAAAAGTCATGTAAATGGAAAACAGAAATCGATGTAAAGACAAACATGATAATGACTTTAAACTATAAGAATGCATTTCCTTATTCTTATCTCGTACTTAACAATATGCAATTGTAATATGGAAGCCACACTTAGAGATAACCCGCGACACCAAGTAAGCAGACGTTTACATGCTATAAGGCCGCGGAACAATAACAAAATACAAAAGTCAGAGAAGCTCAATCGAACAAACTCTTTAATAGCGAATTCTAACACTTGCATTACACTAGATTAGTACGTATTAAAAATTTAATATTTAAATAATTAAATATTCAATAATACTAACACGTTATTTAACAGAATATATATATATATATATATATAAAATCTTATTGTCAAAGTTGATTATGCCATTGCATTTAGATACTTTATGCAAAACAGCCTTTTTATGTCCATTAGTTTAGTACAAGTGACCGAATTCACCATAAAATTTTTAGAATAAATCTTATTCTGAAGAGTGAAATCTCACTCTTAATACATACGATTCAGTCCTTATTATGACATAATGGGTCATTTATGTCCCAGATTAATTTTCATTACTTTAATAAACATACAAAAATTATTAAATATTTCTTGATATACTTTAACTTTTTAATATATTGATATCTTTAAAAAGTATTCGCAAGATTATGATATTTAAAAAATTATGTATAAATGTGTGATATAATAAATTATTTGATCTTAGTTTTTAGAAGAAAAATGCAGAACAAGAATGATTCAATCGCGTGTAGTAAGAGTTAAAGATTGAAAACTCAGTCATTCTTTTTCAAGACTGGCTCAATTTTCATCTATTTAGAGAGATTCGACTCTAAAGAATTTAGAGAATGCAGGATAATTCTATGTGGAGGAGTTTGTTGTTTCCTGTTGTTGCTGTAATGATAGTGGTGATGGTGGCTGGTTATTGTTGTGTAGTAGCTGCGTACCGACAAAGTCCGACGAGAAAATATCTTTTAGCTTGGCTTTCTTCTGAACCTGGTCTTTCTGCGTGTGGTATACTTTACCGCACAAGGGGGTTCCCGCATTCGCGTAGCATGAGAGAGAGAACAAACAAAAAGAGAGAGATTGTTTCTTCTTTTTTTCTGCGGCTAAAGAGAACGGAGGGATAAAAGATCGCGCGGCGCAGGGCGAAGGGGGTGATGCGGTGGCGGTTTACGCGGAGGAGGAGTGGGCTCTTTAAGTCGCGAGAAGTAGATGGAGTTATATCGTAGAGTGAGAAAACGAACGCGACCAAGACAGTGAGATAGAGGGATGGATAGAGAGAAAGAAAGAGAGGAAGAGAGGCAAGGGAGAGAGATGGGAAAATAGATATAGCTCGGAACGAGATCGAAAGAGGAAAAGAGAGGAATATCGAATGATCTCATGAATTTTTTTTTTTTCATTCATGTATCGCAACGGCAATGACCGCGAAAGTTTGACGGGCGAGATCGATATCCACCCTGCATCTTTTGATCGGCTCGATCGGGAAGTCGCGCGCGGTGACACGAAGGACGCGTGATCGGAATACCGCGTCACGGCTCCCGCGCGATACGCACTCTCGGAGAGCGAGGGAGACGGAGCGAACGAAAAAGAGGGCCGCGTGGTTCGGGACTGTCGTGCGATGATTGCGAAAACGAGTTGAAGCATACGTGCATTCGACGTGCGGGAACGTGGGACATGAGCGCGTCGCGTTTCAATTGTGACAAGTTCGAGCATTCGATTTGACTCGCGCATCGCGTTGCGTCGCGTTTATATCCGAGTGCGGGTCCCGGCTGCGCCGCAGTAAATTTCCGTCGATCGCGCGCGGACGAAACACGCTCGCGACGTACACGCGCGCGGCGGCAAAACGACGCGCGTCGTACACGCATATTTCAACACGTCGGCCGTCCCGTCGCAATCACGTACCTTCCAACAATCTCTGTATCAAGTTGTCGATATTCAAGTCGACATCCGCCATTTTTTCCTGCCACTGACTGACTGGCCCGATGTTCGCGGACTGGCTCGTACTCGCCTGGCGCGCGCATTTGCACCGCCACGACGCGAGACGTAACACCGGCGCGTCCTAATACGTGTGCGTGCCGTTATCGACTATAGATTCTCGCCCGGGGCGAATGACGGACGATCCTCCCAACGACTTCCACGTCGAACGTTGGCGAGAGACTCGAATACTCGATGATTCGATTATGTCGATGCATACTAGCTGTACTGAGATGGCCGGTCGACGTCCAAAGCCCCGGATCATCATACGAAGGAATAGCGATAGAAATAACACGATTTCAACCTATCAAAAATCAGATACATTGGAATATATAGTTTCTGATAGGTTAAAATCATCTTATCATTATTCCTTCGCATTTCCGGGGGGGGGGGTCTTGATAGAATCCATTTTAGATCACTATGTGACGCTCGCTGATTGATTGTTCGTGAGTGTCGATTAAATGGATTGGTCGTTGCATTTGTCTATCCGACAAAAGGACAGATAATTTCGAACTGACGCGGATTGATCATTTGATTTTTCAAATTTATCTATAAAATATTTGCGTATTCATAGTCAGATCTTATATTTAAGGCTTCCTTAAATTTAACTTCAGATACTGTACGAATTATTTCATTGGCTGCTGAGCATCTAAAGATAAATTTAAGAAAGTCTTAAATCTATAAAGTCTAATCTATGAATACGGGCAATTGTATTGTTCTAATTATTATTTTCATAAATAATTAATGTTTTATGTTGAAAATATTAAATGAAAATGATGCTCGTGTATAAAACAAAAAACAATGTTAAAAGATTAAGGCTCTACGCACAACAGAAGGAATAAGGAATTATGCTCATATTCATCAGGCCTTAATTTAAGGCTTTCTTAAATTTATCTTTAGATGCTCAGCAACCAATGAAATAATTCGTGCAGCATCTACAGATGAATACAGGCATTAGGAATAAAGAATAAACGATTTCAATCTATCAGAAATCATGTATTCCGATATATCCGATTTCTGATAGTTTAAAATCGTTTACTCTTTTTATTCCTTTTTATTCCTTCTATTCTTAATTCCTTTTTTCTTCTATTGTGCGTAGGGCCTCGGTCTTTTATTTTTTTTTGCTTTATACACGCGTATCATTTTCATTTAATATTTTCATAAAACATTAATTATTGTTTCTTGGCTCCCCCCCCTCTCTTTCTCTTCTCTTTTATATTTAACTAATCTATCTGGTTTATTTTATTCTGACTTAATATCTAAAATGTAGAGGTTAGGTAAAATTACTGGATTTTGTCTTAATCTTTAAACGATGGAATCTTTCTTATGTACATTTTTTCTTGTATTTTTTGATCAACTCAATCATTTGAAAACATTTATTTCAAACTAGTCTGATGAGGACATGTCGAAAATCGCATTAAAAATAGCAATTTGTCGAAATCAGATCTTTGATTGCAATTTTCAACATTTTCCTATTAGTTTAATTTGAAATTAACGTTTGCAAATAATTCAACACATCAAAAAAATAAAAAAAAAAGATTCTATTGTTTTGGTCAAAATTAATCTATTTTATTCATTCTTCAGAACATTGAGTAAAAAGTAAAACAGCCAATTTTAGTCTAAGCAATGTAATCCTTACGTTTTTTTTTTCATATCTTTTGCGCTGAATCATTTGCAACATTAATTTCAAATTGACTGCAGGAAAATATTGAAAATTACAATCAAAGATCAGATTTCGACGAAATTGTGTTCTTTTAATTTTCAATATATTTCCATCAGATCTATAAACTATGAAATAAAAATTTTCAAATGATACAGCATGTCAATGAATAGAAATAGCATGTCAATGGAAATGAATAGAAAACATGAAATATCAGAAAGACTCGTATCGTTTAGGCCAAAATCTGATAATTTTATGAATCCTCCTTAATATCGCGTTATCTATTTGAATTATAATTTCATCATAATTTCATCATAATTTTTTTTATATCATCTTTGTTTCGCAATAATTTATTTATATTATTATTACTAGCTAAATTATTATATTACTTCATTTAAAATGATTATACGATAGTTGTGTAAAAAATGAATTTAAATAGCATCCTATGTGTAAACAGATTGTCATGTAAAATATTTCGCATATAAGTAATACATTCGTTCAAATATAAATTTGAAAAAAAATAAACTGATAGTTTAACCATACTTTCGATGATAATCTGGTGATGGATCTGTGTAATCTTGTTGAAGATTAAAGAGCACAGCGTTGTTCTTTTGCAAATATTGCAGAAAATCGTGAAAATGCGACAGCAATAACTGTATACTCTTCTCGTCTAAGGGCGTATAAGAGAGCATACCACCGAGTCGTACTACAAAGTTAAAATTATCATTTAAATAATGTCAGTTAAAAACAACAAACATATTATAGAATGTTTTACCGAATAGTCTAAGAAGATGAAACGCTCCGTATAACTGACTTGGCAACGCTTCCGGATTGTCATTCATTATCTGTATAAACTGCGGTCGTTCCCATTTATACAATAGTTGAAGGCCCAATGTGTTATTAAAGTATTCCCGAATACCTTTCGTTATTTCCAACGTGCTTTCTCTGAAATAGAGGTAATGCTTCAATTGCAATCATAGTTTTTTGTTCCCATTTTGCTCTGTTTGTAATCTAGATCTTTTTTATCCAACCTAAGTTTTTTACTGTTTTATGAAAGTCATGAAAGTTATGAAAGTCATTTCATTACTTTTTGATATTCTTATATTATCAAATAATTTTTTAACTCAAATGTTAACATTTATTTTATAAAAATTAATTTGATTTAAAAAATGAGAAAGAAATTTGAGAATAAAATTTTAAATATGTTAAAAATATCCAGATTGTAAACAGATAATTATCATGACATGTTGTGCACATATACATATATAAATAAAACATATACATATATATATAAAATATAATTTACAATCTTCATTATTCAATAAAATAATAATTGTCGACTTTCAGTCATTATACCTAATATCATTAGATTTCCCTGATGATTTTGTTTCTACATAATCATCTAGAATTTTGTCAACTGTATTTTGTACAGGTAATGCAGGTAATTTGTGATGCTTCAGTATTATTTCGGATTCATCTATTAGCACAAACTTCAATTCTTCAGGTAACTTGATTTTAACCTCTATTTTCGTAAGATATTCTTCAGTCTCGCCAGATGGCTCTAGACGACTAAAAAAAAATTCTTTTAATAAACTGCAATACACAATTGTAAAAAAAACATTAGATGTTAAATAACAAACCTGCGTTTTTTACGTGGTGGTTCAGACACAGACTCATGAGAAGACGAAGGCATTACTGAGCTACTTGTACCTTTACTAAAACGACTCATACTCTTATCAGCGACAGGAGTGCTTGATCTACTATCAGTATCTTTTTCTCGACCTCCCTCACTCCTTCGACCTTGTGTTTTAGTTGCTGTATTTCCCTTTTTGTTTTTCTGAGCAGATTGCTGATTTGAGTGCGCTCTCTGAACTTCTCTCTGTTTCTGTACATTTGCCTCATTATATTTGAGCACTCTACTTTCAGGAACCCATTCATCCCAACTATTTTTTTTCAAATATATAATTCAGTATATGATTCAACTTCATTAGCGTTATATAAATAAACATTATATAAAAACGTTATATAAATAAATCCTACATATAGTTCACACACACATATGTATAAAAATCTTACTTTTTATTCCAACCAGCATAATGAATAAGATATTTAACTTGCTTCTCCTTGGTAATAGATGACTTCAAACACTTGGCTTCATAGATCAATGGTCCATGAAAGCACAGAACTTTTTCTCCTAATACAAACCATAATATTAATTCAATTCACATAAAATCAAAAATACAAAAAAAGTTCAACAATTAATCTTCACTGCAAAATGAATAAGAAACTATACCTTCTTGAAATTTACATTTCGGTGGCATTCTTGTATCCTGTATGATACTTATTGAGCTTACTACCTTATCAATTGTACATTAAATCAGGCAATAAACAACAACAGAAAATGATTAACTTTTATGAAACACTTTCAAAATAACATTCATTTTTCGATCGTCGAATATTTGGTATTTACGTCAATTGTGTTCTGTGCGTTCTATGCACAACACTTCTTCTTCTGGCCTTAAGGCTGCAGCACAGACTTTCGCATAACGCATAGTGCATAAGAGAATCAACTAATCAGAATCTTTCCTTTCCTGTTATTCCATTATTGAAAAAGAACAATTTCAATTGGTTGATTCCTTTATGCACTATACATTATGCGTTATGCAAGAGTTTCTATTGCGATCATTAGGATATATCCACACAAACTTCCATAGCCGCATAAAAAAATTATTCAATCACATTTTACGTTCGTCTATATAGAAGAAATGCGATTGGATAATTTTCTTTATACATATGTTTATGCGGCTAGTTGTGGATACACCCTTAAACGGGGAGCACAGCTCTTAGCATAACGCATAACAAGTAATACATAAGAAAATGTACCAATCGAAGTCCTCCATTTCCTTCCTTTTGTTACGCCTTAGAAAGGCTCAACCGGTTCCCCGGTTTCGAACTAACCTAAAGCTATGATGTGATACAAAATTAGCGATTCCGCGTATCAAAGAGGAGATCGTAGCCGAATTTGTTCAAGTTACTGATTGGTTAAAGCAAGCGCTAGATTCTGATTATAAGGCCTGATTATCACACCTTGACAGAAAAGCGGAAAGCGAAAAAGCGGAAGCCAATCAGAACTCGCGGAAAGACAGAAGCAGAAAAACAAGCAAGTGTACCATCTACTACTACTGCGATTGGCTTCCCCTTTTCCACTTTCCACTTTTCCGTCTAGATGTGAACCCGGTCTAATGGATTCCGAATCATTCCATGATTGCTCTTCCTTACCTAGATAAAGGTAAAATCACACGATGCGGAAAACGACTGCGGAATAGAGAATGCGTCATAGAAACAACCAATCAGCGCTATTCAGAATGATACAAAAGAACGCTGATTGCTTCTCTGACGCCTTCTCTATTCCGCAGTTTTCCGTGTGATTTCACCCTAATGGCTCCTGCACACTGGAAACGTTTACCGCACGGCAAAATGTGATGCGGTAACCGATGAACATGTTAGGAACTATAATCTTATTAGCCATTACACCATTTTCAACGTTTCATTTAAAAAATTGATGCATTTATCATATTAGATATGAGAAAAAGTTCGTGGCGTTTTTTCCATTAAATGGCATTTAAAAAACGCCACGAACTTTTTCCCACACCTAATATTTTGTAATTTTGGGCGACTTGAGCGCGCTCTGGATGCGATCTTACGTATTATATATCTGGGCAACCCTGGTAGCCACTTTGTCTTGGCACGATTTTCACGTTTTTCTGCGGCACGCTGGAATTTTGGCCACCGAACAATTATTGAGCCAATTTGATATCTGGACGTGGCTCGAGGTAACTTAAATTTAACAGATTATTTTATGTCAAACCGATTCTTCCTGATTTCTGTTATTATCTGTTATTTAATCAACTATTAGCTAATCTGACTAATATTACAAAAAATATAAGTCAGTAAATGCATGCAAACTCACCGATCAATACTGCACATGATAGAATATATTGCGCATATATATCTCATTGAAATTTCGAGAAAAGCGATCTGTCGAGTCTAATATCGTCAATTTACTGTTTTAATTAAGAGTGATACATACATGTGGCGAAAGTGTCTAATTCGAAGTGGTTTTCTAAAATCGCTAGCGATTTGATAATCTGAATATACTGATAAATGGAGAATAGAAATTTAAACTTTTTTTTATATAACAATTTCAGATTTTATAATATTATTCGAGAAAATGAAGCATTTGATTTTAATTTTTCATTGCATCTACTAATATATATACGTATGTATATATTTAACCTTTAAGTAGATAGATGGAGTAATTAGAGCATTCCAGATTTTATTTTTAGTTATATTTTTAGTAATAAATTTAGATTATAGTTAAATTTACATTATTTTTATCCTTATGAGATAGAGGAATGTAAAAATAATGAACTTAAAGATTTGTGGAATATTTTTTTTTTTTTTAGAAGATTTTTAAAATAACAGTGTAAGAGAGGTGTTTTGACTACCTTCTTAAAAGGTTAAAATATTCTAGAATTCAATATAATTTTATTATGATTATTTAACTATATAATTTTTATCTATTTAATTTATAACATATACATCATGCATTATTTCATCTTAATTCAATCTTGGAAAGAGCTGTTTTACAAAGTTACAGTATTTGTGAAATAATTAATTTTTGCGTCAGTATAAAGGATATAAGTATTTGCTTATAAGACAAATTGTGGAAAATTGTGAAAACAAATAATCAAAGATTTTTATCCATCGGGTCATTCAGAGCAATTCTTTTGCAAGCTAAATATTAATTAAATATTTTAACAAAATTAATTGAATATAACTGAATTTTTAATGAAATAAATGATTTATTCTTAATAATTTGTTGCTCTATTATTATTTTATCAGGCATTCACATGTTTGTATGGACTTAGTTGATATCTAGATTCTTCATTACAGGAAGATTTTATACATCAGAATGTCAACGTTCGTTGGGCTTATCAAAGAGATACCAGGCATCTCAGTGGATCGTTTTGATCGAGAAAACATGAATTCCTCTGTGTATTTCCTTAGCCATTGTCATATTGATCACATGTGTGGTTTGAACAATATGTTTTTTGATCATTTGAAACAGTATAATAAATATCTTTATTGTAGTCGTATTACTAAAGTTTTCTTAGAAAATAAGTATTATGAAAATCTGCGTAATGTAGAAACTTACGTAAAAGATATCGAAGTCGATAAAAAAATTTGTATTGAATACAGAAGTAATTATAACAGCGAAGAGACTGATATTCTTTTTGTAACATTTACTTCTGCTGGACATTGTCCTGGCTCAGTGATGTTTGTTTTTGAGAAAATGAATAAATTAATATTATATACTGGAGATTTTAGAATCAATCCAAAAGATTATTATAAAATAAAATCACTGAATTATTGCAACAATTTTCCAAAAAAGTTTGATAATGTATATTTAGATACAACATTTTTAGGTCATGATTTCACTTATCTCCCGACAAGAATAGAAAGTATAAATGTAATGTGTAAAGTTGTAAAAAAATGGCTAGATGAAAGCCCAAGGAAAGTCGTTATTCTGGAATGTTCTGCTTTATATGGCTCTGAGTTTCTCTACATGGAGCTGTCAAAATCTTTGAAAACACTCATTCATGTTAAGGAATATGTATACAACAGTTATATTCGTATCCCAGAGTTGGCATGTCACGTTACAAATAATCCATTGGATGCACGTATACATGCATGTATGAGTAAATCTACATGTATGAATCGCTCGGGTCTAAGATGTCGTACCAATGTCCTTCAACAGGACATATTAACTATTGTGCCATCAGTAAAAAAATGGAAGGGACGTGATACGAGTGTAATTGGAGAGTGGGATAAGTTTAGTGAGAAGACGTTTAATGTATGTTACTCCACGCATGCTTCTTTTGATGAACTTAAGGAATTTATACAATATTTTAAACCAAAAAACATACATCCATGTGTATGTCCAGAAAATGAACAAGACACAATAAATCGGTTGCTAGATGAAATTAGAAGATAAGAAAAGGGCAATTGTATTTTTACATTATGAAAAAAAGTTGTTCTTAAGCACAAAGTTATGAATAACGTATTAAGTCTTAATGATAATGACGATTCTTAAAATTAATAAGAATTAAAAAGAAAATTAATAGATAATTTTTAATGATAGTTTAATTAACACTTGAACCGCGGGTCTAAATTAATTCAATTATGATTTAAAGTAAATCTGGCTTTTTATGAGGAAGGGTTGTCATCATAAAAAAATAAAATTACTTGTAATTAATTATGATTATGAAAAGTCACAAAAATCTAAAACTCCATGTGCAAATTTAAATAAACAGAAACTATCAGATGAGTCAAAAGTGACACAGCCATGATTTTAATGTTAATAATTATTAGTCTTATAATTACGTATTATTATATGACATATATTACTGTTATGCTTCAGATAAAAAATTGTACTTTTATATAATAAAATATAATGAATGTTATAATTCATGCTATTTTTATTCTTAACTGATTCTTGAACACAATAAAGCTGTGATCAGAGAAATTGAATTTAGATTGGGATTTAATCAGAAAGAAAGAAAGCCAATTTCAAGTTTAGTGAACTTTGTTTAAATTTAAATTAAATTTCAATCCAATCTTAATCTCAATTTTTAGTCACGGTTAAAAAATAACCTGAAAAATCAAGTTTATGCATGTAAATTGAATCTTTTTTTATCCTGCTTCTCTTGTCTTATTTACAGAAATTCATAGCATTTTTACTTCATTCAAAGTAAAATACCGAAAAGATGACAACCGCTACAATAGCAACCGCTGCACTAGCTAAAGAAAAG
The DNA here is from genome assembly GCF_000143395.1 of Atta cephalotes. Lineage (NCBI taxonomy): Eukaryota > Metazoa > Arthropoda > Insecta > Hymenoptera > Formicidae > Atta > Atta cephalotes. Next base: position 3,663,039 of record NW_012130078.1, read on the forward strand.
GTATGGTTTGATAAGCCATCCTACGACAAAGCAGAACGGCAGTATTTTGAGAAAATGGCCAAGGTAAGGAATTGTTATTGTTGCTGCGATCATCCACTGTTCAATAAATAAAGAGAGTTGTCGGCAGGGAATGGGATAGAGTAAAAATGTTTAAACATATAGATCATTGGGTAAATCATTTGTCTTTAATAACCATGAATTTTAAATAACACCAAGATTTTTTTTAAATCCATATCCTTTGAGAAAGTATAATACATTCATAATTTATCAAGTGAATTTACTAGTCCTAATCATAGCATCCATAGCTAGTGCCGCCTAGTGTCATTCTCCTATGTTTGTGTATGCATCATGTTTATGTATAACTTACTAACATTTCTAACACACAAATACGCGGGAATATCTGGTGATAACAAAATTAGCTTTGCTCTCTTTCTCTCTTCATACTTCATACAAGGTATCTATAACATTTACAATGAGAAATGTAAAATTCTTTCTCAGTATAATCTCAAGTTTTTTTCTACATTTTTAAGGTGAACCGATAAAATAGTATTGTAATTTTTTTGTAAATCATGTTTTTTTCATATCTTTTGATCTAAAATTCAAGCATTATGCAAATCTAATGCTTATATGCCAACATATTTAAACACTTTACATGATTATATAAACGTGTTTAATTATAATACATGTTAAGTAGCAGTTATACGTATCGGTTGCACAAAAGAAAGATTTTGTTTTTGCTTCTTGTGTTATTTGGAAAACGTTGACCTATACTTGCATAGCTTGGAACATATTTCAAGGTGGTGTCTCGTAAGATTGCGGGAGGCTGCACGCTTAAATCTGACAATTCTATAATTGACAAGTGCCAAGATCTAATCAATACTAATACATTGAAATCTAAGGCTGAAAAATCTAAAGACAACAAGTTAGCTCATGAGTCGAATGAAACGAATATGAAACGTTCCAAATGCCAAGGAAAGAATGTAAAAACCATCAATAAAGATATTGCGGACGTATGCAACATGCAGAATAAAGAAAACGCAAAAACATGTGAACAATTTGATAGCATAAGGGATAACGCGAAGGAGAAGGAGAATGCTTCTCCGAGCGAGAAATCTAAAAAATACAATGCGAAAGAGGCTAAAGAGAAAAGGAACAAGGAAGATACGAGAAATAAAAATAGAGGAAATGGAGGAACTGATCTCGGGGAAAATATAGAAACTGCAGTGCCATTCGCAAGGAATAAAGAACAATTGTTCGACCAGGTACATGCTCTAATGCAATCTGTGGGTGTCATTTACCCAATGATTACTGTTCAATGTGTCTCGATACAGATGACATAGACAAATTGTATTTTCAGTTGACTTTACTTTTTAAATTTTATTTCATATTATATTGTCATGTAGAAAAGCGCGTCTATTACATTTTGCAATTAAAAGAATGGCATCCGTTTCTTTGTCCCATTTTGTTTTCATTTTGCACTGAGAGGTTTACTGTAATTACTTGTATTATTTCTGTCTGCTATAAATGCATGGCATATGCATGTATCGTCATTAATGATTTAATTATACATTTATAATTGTGATAAAAAAAGATCTGTTATATTCGCGAAAGGTATAAAATCTATCAGCCTGATTTCGTTCATTCCTGGATATCGGCCTCTTCCAATCTTTTTTCATTATATATAGTCTTTGGAAGGAAAGAATTTGGCAGTAAAACGCCACGCTTGCCATGCATGTTGACGAATATACATATATCCACTAATATATGGGACCTACAGTTTAACGCCGGATCCAATTGGCGATTTAAAATCTACATATTTTGATTTAATAATAAAAAGTAATCACAAAGAATAAATTCTAATATTTTTGTTGATAAATTTAAATTAATAGATTAAAAATATTTTATTTAAAAATACTTCTAACATTATCAACTTCGAAATAACTTGCTTAATAGTATTTATCATAACTATTTATATCATATTATCATTAAAATATGTGTAAGATAATACTTTGGAAAATTTTTCTATTTTCTTTTTTGTGTAGACAATTTTTTTTGTATTTGCGTATGTTAGTGAATTTTTAATTGCATGCTTATTTAGTTAATAATTCAACAAATTTTCCATATTTCTTCCTTTAATAAAAATATATGTATAATAAAAACGTACTTACTTTAATGATTTGTAAATACTGTTTATTTTTGCCGCATTTTTATATTAAAAAAATATAATATTATTTCACTTCTTAATACTTCTGCTATAATATGCGCAATGTCTATCTCCACATATGTGCTAGCTTAATAAATATCCAAAATTGTTCAATGTCAATTTTAAAATATTATATTTGTATATTTTTTGTAAAAATAAATATATGTGTATATAAATATATATGTCTTTTTTTGATAACATTAATTAATAACATTTAATTAACTTTTATTATCAAAGAATAATTATTTATGTCAATATTCTTAGAGATTGCATTATTCTATTTTTTTTTATAAAGAAAAAAGGAATATTTAAAGAAATATTTTAATATTTTATTTAAATACATGCATCTCTGTGTATATTAGGATCTTTAATAGGATCTTTTATTTTGTTAATATTATTAATATAAACTTTAGTGGAGATATGGCATGTAGTTTCGAATAATCAATCTGGGTGTGAGCTTACTTTTAATCTCGGTGGATACAGGCTCAACAGTCCACTTGTCCAATGCCTCCTGTTGGAAGTTTGGCCAATGAGGTTGCGAAGGCTCGGCAGCATATTAAACAGTCTTTACAGTGTGTGAGTACTGCACTCTCTTCGCTCACTCTTTATACAATGTAATTTTTCACAATCCGCTTACTAATTTAACATTTTCATATATTTATTTAAATCTGTTCTCACAATCTGTCCTCTTTCATCGCTTCTTAGGCATTTTGAAATATAAAACTAATGTTGCGAATGAAAAATAAAATGAAAAGAAGAATTTTACATTGTAAATTAACTATTAACTATTATGTTTTTCACGTGAAAATGTTTATTGTATATTGCTATTATATTAATATATATATTATTGTAATAACAATAAATGATTGAGATTAGTTATTAAAACAGTAATATATTAATTATAAGAACATTAGTTTAACGAATGTTAAAATTTCTATGAATAAGACTGGATACAACAATCAAATTTTTATTTGATCTCACTAATTATATTACAGTAGGAAATATAATTTTTATAGTATCATATCATATTTTTTTCATCACATTTTTATCACATTTATTTTTCAGATGGATGATATTGCAGCACTTGCTCATACCGCAAATCAAGATATTACTCCTCGTATTGTCAAACTTGAAAAAGAAAATCAGGATCTGCGAAATAGTACGTATATTATTACAGTATTATGGTATATGCAAGTATTAGTTTTTTTATTTCAAAAAATTTATAATAACCATCAACAATTAATAATAAAAAGTAATGTGATATTATATTATTAAGTATATAATTTACTTTTATTATAGTTATTATTTCTTTTTTATGTATAATTCAATTTAAATATTTTTATGAAATGTTGGGGAAGCCCAGGCAGCGCGGACGCTTAAGGTTGAGAAGAAAAAATGACACAATTAAAATTGAGGTCAGAAACCATTTTTATTCTTATAAATCTCTTAAAGGACTTTGAAATAGAATAAAAAAAAATTTAAAAACTTGGACATTAATATGTCGTTTTAATTAATAAAAATGTCAATTTAATAAAAAAGGGAAATCATCCGCTTTGCCCGACTCCCCTGGGCAAGCGAATTTTCATTGTAATCATATACCGAGTAAAGAGAATGGATTATCCGCATTGCCCCCCACCCGCTTTCCCCAAAGGATCTACCTGGCGCGAATTTGAAAAGATTAGAATAAGTTGAAGCATCAAGTGAAAAATTTTAATCTCGAATACATGTTTAAAGACAGAATTCTTAAAAAATCATTTATACTGGTTAAGGAACAATTACAGATAATAATTAAACTACTTAAGGAAAAATCGCAAAAAAACACTCAATTTTCTATATATCTCTATTTAGAGATTCTATTAGAGATTCTATTTAGAGATAGTGCTCAGATAGATAAGCAAAAATAAAAAATATTCGCTTTATTCAGCGTCCATTTTGCCTGGGCTTCTCCTACATATGTAGTATGTACAGTCGGCCTCAGAAAGATTGCAACACTTTTTTTCGATGAGTTTCAGACTGCAGCTTGCTCACCGATCGATTGGTTCTTATATGGATCCGCAAATAAGAACTAATCGCTCGGTGAGTGACTGCATTCCGAAATCTATCGAAAAAAAAAGTGTTGCAACCTTTCTGTGACCGACACACTGTGTCATACTGTACACGACATACTGTACACACGACACTCGCGCGTGCACGCGCCAGCAAATAAAATTAATTATCCATAATTTCTTTTATTATGTTATGTAATTATATACTGCACCTAAAATAATTTTAGCATAAATTAATTATATATAATATCTGAGTCTAAATTATTATTACATATACTTTTTTAATTATCATTTTAAAACATTATGTAAATATAAAAATATGTACAAAGATAATATGAGGTAAGACAATGTAAAAAATTGTATCAACGTTTTCTTCTCATTGTATCGATAGACAATCTTAATGATGCTGACAAGTATAATTAAAAAAATATGTATGATTTGAAAATCTTTCTGAATAGTCATTCAGGACCTGAAGAGTACTGTTGAAAAGTTGACTCATCAAGTGAAAATTGTTGGAACTTTGGAACATCGTGTGGAGAGTCTTGAAGCACGTATACCTTACATAGCAATTTGTCCTGCGAAATCCGAGGAACCAGAACAAGAGCAGAAGCAGAACAAAAAAAAGATGACAATGAAGATATTGATCTATTTGATTCTGATTCAGAGGCAAGTGAGCAAAGACTGTAAAAATGATATTAATTGGTCTCTTTGTATAAGACGAATGTTTAAGTTTAATTTTTAATATGACACAGAAATAATTAAACATAACACACTAATATTCCTAAATAAATACAAATATTACGATATGCAATTTTATATTTATGTAAAATTATATGATATTTATTATTTGGCATACACCAGATATTCCCATAGTACTGATTCATCCAATATTAGCACTTTTTTCACATTCATATAAATTCAGTATGTAATAATATCTCTTTCGCGAATTATAAAATCTGTCTATTTTCATCCTATGATGAAAATTCTTACTGTATTTGATTCAATAGGGAGACGATTTAGAGGCTGCCAAGATTAGGGAAGAACGAATTGCTGCATATACTGCTAAAAAGTCTAAAAGTATGTAAGGGAATTCAGAGTTTTCCAAATTATATTATCATTAATCGACTTGTATCTTGTAGAACCAGCCTTAATAGCTAAATCAAATATCGTCCTGGATGTCAAACCATGGGACGACGAGACAAACATGCAAGACATGGAAAAAGAAGTGCGGAAGATCGAGATTGATGGTCTTCTTTGGGGTGCTTGTAAGTTTTTATAATATCTTTTGGTTTTTAATATCGTAGCGAGCTCTAAAATTTAACCTTCTTTTGTAGCTAAACTCATGCCGCTTGCCTTTGGAATTCACAAACTACAGATTTCGTGCGTAGTAGAAGACGACAAAGTGTCAGTAGATTGGTTAATGGAAAAGATTCAAAATATCGAAGAATATGTACAAAGCGTTGATATTGCGGCTTTCAATAAGGTGTAAACTAGAGCTAAACTACAAAAAATGTGTAGTCAAAAATAAGCATCGGTCTATGTGCCATTTCTGCATTCCATTAATAGTATCTATAATCGAAAACTGTTCACATGCACGTTTTGTCGTATTATTAAGTCAAAAGACAAAGATAAAATTGTTCGATGTTATTATTACTGTCTAAAACCTTGAAAAATATAAAAAGCAAATTTAACAATTCAAATTTAGTGGATTTAGATAAATTAAAGATATTTATTGCTAATCTTTATGCTGTTGTAATTAGAGTTCTCTATCTTTCATTTATATATATATATTTTTTTTATTAATTACAAATTGTTTCCGTTAAAAGTGAAGTTATCTTTTATTATTTTATGTTCTCATATTACCTTAAATAAAAACATTTGTGGCCAATGCAATACGTGTATTTAGTGATTTCTGATTTATAAGAAACAATACCTACTACTATTCCTAGATCCATTCATCCACAGTTATTTAATATTAGCTGAATCA
>NW_012130078.1:3670988-3674209 GCF_000143395.1 Atta cephalotes
ATATATATATATACACACACACACACACACACACACACACACACACACACACACACACACACACACACACACACACACACACACACACACAAGTTTTTTGTTGTGTTAAACAAGTGTGTCGCTATTGATTCAAATTCTTCAATTTCTTTTTATTTACTTTCTATGACACATCTTTTAGAGTTTTCAGCATATACTTTAGGTGTGTAAAGCATGTTTTAAAATAATAAATGTAAAAATGGGTTTTATTTAATACTGAGCTTTATTCAACTCATAAGGGAAGTATGCTCATATGCGAAAGTAATTATCATCGAAACAATAAAATACATAAATCAACGAATAAAGAAATTGACATGATTGATATTTGTAACATTATTTGTAACAAATTATAAATAATGTTAAGAGTTATAATAATTTTTATTATTTCTCCTTAAAGTGAATAAAACTTTTTTATTCATCTTTGTACATTACTTCTTTATAATATCTATTAAGATTATTCTTATTTTCAGTTTTATGCTTTAATATCTTATTTATTTGTCGTTTATGTAATAATTTCAAAACATATATATTAAATTAATTAATAATGAAATAATTTGTAAATGTTTATACACAATAAATTTATTTTGTATCGTTTACTCATTATAATAATGATACTTGATGAAAAAAATGTTTTAAACATAATGACTTCTTGCATCACGAACTTTTTACTACAGCTATATTATTGCAACCTTCGATATCACATTGTTAAACTTTTGTCAAAACTAAATTCTACTGAATTTTACTGGATTTTCAAATTCTTCTGGTCTTTCGTTTGTATAACCACCAATATTTAAATAAATTTTGATATTGCGAGGATGATTATGTATCAGAGATTGTAATTTTATTATATTATTTTATTATATTTTTTTGTTCATGTCAATTTATATTACTTTCCAATAATAAAATATCTGAAAATCTTTTAGCAAAATTTTTCTAAATTCTAAATCCGTAAACATCTAATAGGTGTATTTTCTCTGTTGTGTCTTTCGGTATAATCATAGTAATAATATATTTTCCTGCAGGTGTTAAATCTGAAATAATATTGAGATAATCCAGTCCATAAATCGAAAAGAAGAATGCTTATTAGAACTAATATTTGTAAAATAAGCTTCTTCTAATCACATTTTAAAATAGTCTGTAAGAAATATAAATATTAAATTAATAACTATTTTATAACTGTTATGAGATTCTTAAATAAAATATAAAATATATCACAAAAATAAGACTTATAATTTCATTACATTATTTCATTTATACAAATTTATATTTATTTTTTAATAATAAAACAGTATCTGAAAATGTATTGTAAAAGGAAATTTATTTAATTATCTGAAATCATTTTATCAGATTTCGATGCTTTTACAATAACATTTATTGGTGTAAATAAGATTTCTTGTACTTTTGATCCAAATATACCAGTAATTTCTTTCAATACAATAAATAAAGCAAATTTCCATTACACGATATTATTTGGTTGTATGGTGTATGAGTATGTTATGTTGTTGATGATATAGATTGCACAATACACTCTACTTTCTTTATTTCTTCATTAGACAGTGACCTTCCAGAATGAATTTCCAATTGAAAATCACTTTGATCAGAATTAAAAACATTTTCAGATCCGAACTGTTCGATAAGTGGTTTCACTGTTTTTAGAAAATTATTAGCTGTATTTTGCAACTCAACGGAATCTTCTATTGTTCTTTTAGTTACAAATTTCGTAATTTTTCTCGAAACAATTCGGTGAGATTTCTTAAATTTTGATACTCAACCATGAGATGTTTTAAATATAGAGTTTAAATTTCCTATTTCTTCTTGAGTTTATAAAGCTCATTTTTATAGATCGATATCATGAACTATGAATTCTGATTCAACAATTGCAGTAAATTTATTATGTGTAAATTTGGAGATGTAAGATAATTTTTCTATACGATTTCCACTTAAATGTAATTTTTCTTCCCATCGTCTTAATTAATGTTCAGATCAAAATTCTTCTAAATTTATTTTGCACTGATTTTTTGCGGTTCCTTTTATTTTTATTTTTTTCATTAATGTCCCAATTCCTAATATACTCAACAGCTCGTCTTTTATAAGAACTGTCAAAATCTACGTCATTATTTGAACATTGAGAATGAGAATTTAAATTATCTTCACTCCACTTTTTTATCATCTTCAATTATTTCAAAATTATGTAGTTTACAAGGTTCTTGATAATCGAGATAGGATTCTTTTGTTACTTCCAATCCATCATAGTGAAAAATGCTATCTAGCAATAATTTTTGTATATTTTCTTTTAATTCTACTTCTTCAGTTATTGGTGTTTCTGTTAGATATATTGAACTTATATATATAGATGCTAATAAAAGTCTAACAACATTAAGCAGATTGATAATCATTTCCAAAGATTAAACTTGACTTTGAATATGTAAAAACAATTTAACAAATTGCACAGATATGATTATGATAAACTGCACTAAATATAAAATTGTTACGTGAATATTCTTATATTGTCCATTTATACTTATCTTGAATGTACATGTAATTTTATATCATATCTTATGTTATTATTTATTTTGAACACGTTGTACTTATCTTATAATCGAAAGTGCATTGAATTGTTAGAAAATAAACTTATTGCGAAAAATATTGCCTCGCACGGAATGCAAGAGATCCAGATTCGAGGCAGCATTTTTCGCAATAAGTTTTATTACAGTTTTTTAAGATTAAATTTGAGAAATTTGGGGGGATTATTAATATTTCAGATTGAATATTTCAGATTGCGTCGAAAGTCCGACAATTATATCGGCACGCAATTATAATATTTGAAATTATATATTCATTTAAATGAATATATATATATATAATAGTTCAACATCTTAACATTCAGACTGCAGTGGCGTTTCGTATTTAGTATATATATATATATAAATATAGTATACACACACACACACACACACACACACACACACACACACACACACACACACACACACACACACACACACACACACACACACACACACACACACACACACACACACACACACACACACACACACACACACACACACACACACACACACACACACACACACACACACACACACACTACACACACACACACACACTACACACACACACAACACTAACTAACTAACTAACTAACTAACTAACTAACTAACTAA
>NW_012130078.1:3674229-3676567 GCF_000143395.1 Atta cephalotes
TATATATATATATATATATATATATATATATATATATATATATATATATATGTATATATATCAAATTTTTTTATAAAGCAGCATCATATTTATTTCTAATCGTGTGTTACTGACGTTCTCTTTTATTACTGATAAGGACTAAATTGAGATATTGTTGCATAATGTATCATATTCTAATAAAATGATATATCACAAGCGTTAATAAAAGTAAAATACGAATTATAAAGACAAAACGTCCGTGCACTGAATTTTTTTTGCTAACGTAGCAACACTAGATTTTTACACTGGTATGATATGTAGTAGGAAGTGAATACGTTCAATATAATTTTAGACACTAACATTTCCTCATGCAAGTTTTTGTTTTAATAATTGTAGATTTTTTATACCATCGAAATGAAGCGTGATGTTTCAACAAAACAAAAAACTGAATTTCTTGTAAAACTGGGGAAGTATGGGACAGAAGTTTATAATCAAACCGTTTGTAGCATTTCATAAATTTCTGGTCCATTCTTCTTAAATTTCACAAGAAATCTGATTTTCTGTTTTATCAAAATATTATGCTCCATTTCGATGGTACAAAACCTGCTCTTACAATTATTGACACAAAATCCAGCATGTGCAAATGATAGTAACCAAAATTGTACTGAAGGTGTTATTAGACTTTTTACTATATGCCACAACACTATAAAAATCTAGTGCTGCTTAGCAAAAAAATTAGCAAAACGAATGTTTTGTCTACGTATTTTATTTTTATCAATGCTTGTGCGATATATCATTTAATTAGAATGACATTATGCAACAATATCTAAATTTAGTTTTTATCAGTAATGAAAGAGAATATCAGTATGGATAAACACGATCATAAAAAAAACATGATGTTACTTTATTAAAAAAATTTTCCTCCATTAGACTTTACTATGAAACTTATAATGTTGCTACGTTAATAGAAAAAAATTATATGAATTTTTTATCCAATTTTTTATTCATTATACGAATTTTATCCAAATTTTATTTAAATCTCGATTTGATTTTATATTGAAACAATTTTTATTATAGAAATTAAACAATTAATAATATTAATAATAATATTAATTAATATTATGATATAAAAAAATAGACTGATTCTTTATCAAAAAATAGATTGAATGCTATTAAAAATAAAAAAGGCAGTTTTCATTATAAATTGTTAAAAAAGAAAAATTTTCTATGTTATATCTCTTAACTTTCATACGATTTTTTTCCAATCTTAGTATTTTTCAAAAATATTTGTTTAATTTATCGACTCATTTTTGCGCATTTTAATTGTCCTCTTAATATATATTTTTTAATTATTTTAGAATTCTTTTAATGATATGTAAAGGTAAATTTTAAAGAAAGAAATGACAAAATTTTACAAAATATGTAAATGTATGTATATGTTTGATTTATTTATTGTTCAATAAAACTGCGTCAATTTTAGTTTTCTTTTTTCTGCTATATGAAATATTGCGTAATCATTCGCGGAAAAGATTCTCATTTGCCTTGTTTGTATAAAAGATGATGAAATTATTAGAATAAGGTATCTGAGCTGAATAAAGCCCACCTAATTAATTTTTCTTTAAATTCTATTTATAGGAATATTGGAATAAACTAAGTGAGAATTAAATCTTTATTTCATTCACTCACAAAAATAAAATATATTGTTAATATAGAATATTTATAAATGAATGAAAAAAACTTTTAAACTGTAACATTGGGCCTTATTACATGCATATGAATATAAAATAAGATCCAAATAAAAAATAAATAAAAAATAACAAAGATAATAAACATTATCTTTTAAAATGAGTTTTAAAATGATTATTAAGCATAAAAAGAAAATTCCTTAGGATTTACTCTATTCTCAAACATTACAATTATATAATATAATTATTATATTATATAATTTATTTTGTCTGCAATTAACTCTTTAATCTTTGGAAATCTCTAGCAATTTGAATGCAATTTGAGCTTCTTAAAAGAAGCAGCATTGAAAATTCTGCGTAAACCAATACAAATAACAATAGTCATAATAATAATAATTACATTAGTGGACTTTATTTAATGAATACATTACTTAAAAAAAATACTTATACTTATTTGAAAAAATTGATTTATTTGTTATTTTCCATAGTTAGGAAGTTGAATATAATATTATAATGTATTATAATGAACTATGAAACAATGTATACTGGTAAACTTTACAACAAATTTGTTATAAAAATGGCTCATATATATATATACACACACACACACATACACACACACACACACACACACACACACACACACACACACACACACACACACACACACACAC
>NW_012130078.1:3677660-3698864 GCF_000143395.1 Atta cephalotes
ACACACACACACACACACACACACACACACACATATATATATATATATATCTTAAAAATATTATATATTTACAAAATCTAAATATACATATGTAAAAAACTATACAAATTTTACTTAAGACATCTTTTCTTATATGTTCTTGTTCCGACGACAATTACTTTCACATACTAAGCATAGATAGCTTATACGGAAGCATTAATAATTAATTCTCGAAAATGATATGTCGCATTGTAACTTTATTACACATGATTGAATTTGTAAAAAAATAATCTTTAATTTGGTAAAAAAAAAGATTAAAAATTTAAGAAAACTACGAATGATGGGAATATTTTGTTAAATAAAAAATTAAAACAATTTTTTTTCTTTATAACTTTAAAGTAGTCTTGAAATCGTATAACTTTTATTTAGAAAATTTTTTCCTCTCTTATACTCCTGACGATATTCGACTCGAAAGAAAAATACTGTTTTTTTTCAAATGGATGTTTCATCCCTTAAACATGAGTTAGCGCACGTATGAAAAAATACGTATCTCTTAGATTTTCGTGTTTTACAATATATTTCATGGAGAATCAAATCAGTTCTGGACAGTTGTGATGACTTCCCTTGCAGATATCTTATATTCAGATATGTTATCGCGTTTCCGGTACCTACTGTACTTTCTAAGTCTAAAGCAGTGGCGTAACTACCGGGAAGCAGAGGGGGTTGCGTCCCTGAGGATCATTAGGACCGTTAAAACAGAATTTTATTTTTAATTACATTGTCCATTACTATATGCCTTGATGTTCTGTAAGTTTTACTAGATCTCTATATCGAAAGATATGATTAACACAAAAGTAATAAAAACGCCTATTTTAGCAATATTGATATATTTTTCAAAAACTTAACATGATGTCATTTTTATGGACAGTACCAAAAAAATTTATCAAAATGACTTGATAAAACTTAACCCTAACTATATACACTTTTTTTCCTGATGTACTTGAGTATCCTAGAATCTTATTCATTCATATTGTAGGCAATCATTTTTGTGCACAAACGAACTGTTAGCAAAAATGATGTAGGCAAACGATCTGTAAACAAACAGGATCCTCTTCAAATTTTGAAGTTACGCCATTGAGTCTAAAGTATATACGTATATCATTTTTTTATTCCTATAGCTGAATTGTATCAGGTTTATCCCCACACTTTGCTCGCGATTCATGATGGCAGATCTCAGTTACAGTTATATGTTCGTTGCAGTATTCAAATACAGTCCTTGTAGAAGGTACACCAGAAATAGTTTAAAGTTTGCATCTTTCGAAGACAATATTATAAAAAATGGTAGGCAACATTTTTATATAATTATTAGTTTAAATTATCAGTATTAATAATTTAGAAGAAACTACGATATATATCTCATAGAAAGAAAATCTACATCTATGAAATTTATAATTATAGAACTGTTTTCAATTATTATAATTATTTTTATTACATAAATTATACAGTTATAATTTTAAAAAACAATAACGAATAGTTGAACTAAAGACTCTTGTGATTTAGAATAACTAAAACAATAAAATTAAGAAAAATTCACAGACAATTTAGAGTCCACGCGGTAATTGGTGCGTATAAAATTCAAACATATTAATAATTAATTAAACATCCATATAATGTAATCAATCAAATACAAAGTTTCCGAACATTCGATTCTATATTGGAACCATTCTCAGCGATGAAAAATAATCTTCATGAGCCTTGATTATCATTAAGATTGCAGTTAGTTAGTGAATCTGTGTTTCCACAAAACAACATACGCAAGCCCATCACTTGTTGAGTGAAAGTCTCCTCTGTGTTTAATTCCATAGGAAATGTCTCTGTTGCTCAGCAGAGACACCCTATATTTACTCGTTAATACAATTACACAATAATATAAAATCCATCAATAAATTTTGACAAATTAATATAATAACAGTAAATTATGTTTTGACTCGTCGACATTAAACGATGTTCATTATATTAATTGTCTGTGAATTTTTCTTAATTTTATTGTTTTAGTTATAATTTTGTTTTATATTTATTTTTTTATTGAGAATTTTTAATTAGTTTAATTTTTAATTTATTACAATTTTAATTTTATTTGTTATTGGAAATAAAAGTTCTAAATGATTAAGTTGCCTCTTTAATGCTGAAAGAATTCTATGAATTTATATACTACATATGTGTATATCCAATTTTTCGAATTGCACGCCAAATTTATCAATTTTTCAGTTTGAAACACAATTAACAGAACTACAGTAGTAATATCATCAATTAAATTGACAAGCAATTTAATTATATTGATGTAAGATATCTTAGATTGATCTAAAACCTATAATAAAAATAAATAATTTTATATTGCGAAAAATATTAGCCAGAGATCAAATCCAAAGATTTCATGCATTCCTGCGAGCATCTCTTTAAATATAGAATTATTTTAACACTAAAGATCCAGTTTGATCATATTAGGGCCTTTTATTTCCAATTTATTGTGTAGTCACATTATCTTATAAGACTTTGTATTTATTTTATTACATTAAATCACAAATCATCTTTTTATAATCCTAAATGTTAATAATCCACAAATGTTTTCTATATTTATTACAGAAATTGACAATCGTTAAGTTTGTCTTCATAATCATTACTTTTGTTTGCTGGTTTACATCATCAAGAGCAAATGTTAACTTTGCCACAGAAAATTATATAGATGATCGATCATTTCAATCTCTATGTAATGATGATGCGTCTCTAAACTTCTCGAATGCAGTGATCTCTGAAATCAATGAGAATTTCATCAGCAGCTCTGTGATTACCTGCCTTAATTTTATGGATAATAGTATTGGAAAAATTGGGAAAGGTGCCTTCAAAAAATTACCAAATTTAACTCAATTGTTTCTTTCGAATAATAGATTGAACAACGGAAATCGACTAATTCTTAACTTTGGAAGTCACGATAAGTTACAAGTGCTTATTGTGAATAATGTAAGCGGATACAACTATTATAGTTCATCTATACAGATTTTCGGTGAATACCCTAACTTAGAAATTTTGTCTCTACGTGAAAATTATGCCGTCGATTTAGAGTTTGCACAAGAAACTTCATTTAGGGAATACCGTTTTGCTTATACGACGCCGATAACTTCACAAGCTTCACAAGGCTGGATGCCACTCCCCAAGTTAAAGATCTTGGATCTCTCAGAGAACAGGATAACAAGTACCAATTTTGTACGACTACTGCCGAATAGCTTACATTTTCTTGATCTTCATAGCAATTCGCTTAGTAACTTGAACTTAAAGGAAAAAGGAAACAAATTGTTCGCACTGAATTTGGATAAAAATAAGTTTAACAATATTCGACAGTACAATAATGGGTATGGTGGTTTATCGATGGCTGATCTGAAGAATCTACATTATCTTTCTATTTCTGGAAACGAGATTAATACTATCGAATCAGATGCTTTCCAAAACAATAACGAATTGCTTTTTTTAAACTTATCCTCAAATCGCATACGTCATCTACATCCGAAAACATTTGCAAATTTGCAGTATTTAAAAACAATCGATTTAAGCATCAACCAACTCGATGTTCTGCAAATCTCAATAAATGAAACAGAACTTAGTACTTTATACATTAATAACAATAACATAAAAAATATAACTTCGCATACTTTTATGCATATGCCGAAATTGATGAAATTGTTAATGAGAAAGAATTATATTGATAAAATAGATGTTAATACGTTCGTTCATCTTACTTTCCTAGAAGAATTAGATTTGTCGAAGAATATGTTAAGTTCTTTACCGGAAGGATGGACAGAATCCCTTGTATCTTTAAAATATTTGGATTTAAGCGATAATAAATTCACGTCGTTAGAGTCTTTGTCACTGACGAATACGTTGCCGTTGATAACAGTATATTTAAAGAAAAATTTACTAGAATATCTTAATGTTAAATATTTTGAGAATTTACCACAAAATCTCACCATTGACTTGATAAATTAATTCAAATTTTACAAAATATATATGAGATAAGAGTACCTCGAGTACCCCGAAAGAAGATAAAAGTGTTTACACATTTCACATGTCCCAAATGTCCATTCAAATTTATGTGTTAATTTAACATAAGATGAATATGTTAGAAGGTAATGCAAACATTATTTAAGAAAATAAACAAAATAAAAAAGAATAATACTGATTCAGTTTGAAAACACACTGTGGGAACATATTTTTTCAATAAAATTAACATTTATGATATGCTAAATTAACATATATATATATATATATATATATATATATATTTTTTTTTTTTTTTCATTTATCTTCATTTATCTTAGAATTTATGTTTTAAAACACATTTTTATGTTACTTGTTCACTTATTCATAAATTATACTATTTTAACATTAAGAAATATTGAATATTTAACACAAACTATTTAAATAATCACATTATGTTAAATTAAATTATTAATTGTAATAATCATTAATTGTAATAATGTACCGACACAAGACTTTATACTATATATATTATATAAATTTTATTCAATAAAAATTATTAGACTATATCGCAACATCGCAATCGTTTCGATCCTCAATTTGAATCCTCTTCAGTCTAATGTTTAAAGATAATAATAGTTAATAAAATATGTGTACATTTCATCAAAAGATGTGTTTCTTATTTATACATAAAAGTTATTACAACATTTAGTCGATTTTAATTTACATGTAAAGAATGGCTATTGATTTCCTACACCATATAATTCTTATTAAATTGCTAGATTTTTTTATATAATATTATATTGTATAAATAATCATATATAAAATTTATAGTGTTATTAACTTACATGAGTATGCTATATTGAAGTCGCTTTTAAAGATTTTATCGCTATGATAGTTACAATACATACGAGCGTTAATATTTCTTTTAATACTATTGTCTTTTCGTTTATGCCTATAACTATGAAATTTTAGTTTGAATATTTTGTTGTTAATCAAATGTTGTAGATATATGACATGTCCTTATAACGTCGAATACAATTTTTAAAAAGATTTTTAACAAATCCTTATTCAAATCAATTTACATTTTTAACATGTTAGTCACATAACATCCAAATATGGAACTAATAAATTGAAAAAAATGAAAAATATCTTGTATAATGCATTTTCAGGCTACGCAATATTAATAAATGATATGTTAAAGGTTTTGATGAATTATTAACTATAATAATATCAATAAAAAACGCAAGACTTTAGTGTGTTCATACAAATTTTATTCAATAAAGATCACTAGATTATATCGCAATATCGCAATCACATCACAGAAAAAAATGAATTCCTAATTCACATATATTTTTATTCTTGAATGCTATTTACTTTCATTTAAGTATAAAATGTTCTCTTCAATTATAAATGTTCACTGGCATCAATAATAAATAGATTTATGTAAAGTATATTTATTTATTCTTAATTCTTTATTCTTAAAATTGTATTCTTGTCTAAAATCATTATATGGTTTTAACAAACTCAATCGTATTATTTACAAACTATTCTTGGATTAAGAATTATAAATTTGAAAATTCGCCAGCAGGCGGCAACAGTGTGTACAATGGCCTCTCAATATCAAGATGTTGGAAGTGCATGGCTGTAATGAATGATGATTGACGGTGGTTTTGTGAACTGTTGCATTCGTGGAACATACCTCTAAATGTGGTTCAATCTTTTAGGATAAATGAAATATTCAGCTCGTCCTGTTTCTGTCAGTTATATTGCAAATGGGAATGCGCCGGCCAACTTTGTCACTGCGACGTTAAGTTAAAGTTAAGTTAAGTTAAATGGGTGAGATGAACAATGAATCCATCGCGGCGGATCCGCCTATGTATGCAGCGTTTTCTATCATTGATGAAGTTGACCGTCTTTACATCCTTATTTGCAATACTGCTAATGGAGGTTGGTCTCAGCGTTTCACTTGTCTTCACTTGTCTACATTAGAGGATATAATCCAAGTTTGATTCAGTTTTTCCTTGGGAGCTACCCCGTGCACATTAAGAATTATGCTCTATAAATGTGGTACTTCATTTACAAATGCTATCGTTACTTACTGCAGCATTGGTTTCTGTCACGTTGATGTTAAAAAGCATACTGTTTAAAATAAGTTAACAAAAGATTATTGAAGAAAAAATAATGCTAATATAAGCATATTTAATGTTGAACAAGTATAACTATTCTTTTATTAAAATAAAATTTGTTTTGAACTAAGAATAAAATTTATTTTATTTTACGAATAATTTATTGTTAATCGGAAATTGTTTATTCTTGGCGCTATTCTAAGCATAAAATATTCTTGGATTAAAACATTTATGCATATATATATATATATGTATATATATATATATATATATATATATATATATATATATTTATGCATTTCTTTAATAATTCATTTTTTTTGTGTGATGTTTCGATTCTCAGTTTAAATTCTCTTCAATGCATCTAATGTTTAAGAACAATAATAGTTAATAAAATATATATTAATAAATTATATTAAATTAACTTAGTACTAGAATACATTAAAAAATTCTACACAAGATAAGAATTTGATCAGTAGACTGTTTTCAGCACAAATAGGAAATGTTTTTTTATTATATGATACAAAAATTCTAAATGAAATTACAATTTAATATTATACACATAAAAAATTTTTTGGTTAGAAATAATGGAATTTTAAATAATGATGTGAATCTTTCTATATATATATATATATGTGTGTATGTGTAACATCAGAAGTTTATGATCAATATTAATAATAATATTGATAATATTACGTTATCAAAAAATAGACTGAATTTTTTCAAAGTAATTTGAATTTTATTAAAAATAAAAGAAGGCAGTTTTTACTGTAAATCAGGACAGAAGACAGTTTTTACTGTAAAAATGGAAAAAATTTTCTATATGTTATTTTCAATATCTCTTAACTTTCATTTGAATTTTTTCCAATCTCAGTATTTTTCAAAAATATTTGACTTTAGTTTATTGATTTATTTGTATTTTAATTGTCTTTATTAATATTTTATCTGGGAAAAATGGATATATTATATATGTAATTATATATAAAATGTCAATTTTATATAAGAAATCGGAACACCATAGATTGTCGATTGTTTAACATAATTTAGAATGTTTAAATTAATACTGCTGATACAATACGACTGTTACTTCATTACCCATACTCTTTATGTAGGTGGTATGGATTAAATTATATCGAAAAGCATCGATCATTATAATTTTCGCGGTGCAATAGTAACTTTTTAACTTTTTAATAAAAATGTTTTAATTAATATTGTTTTTGTAATAGAAGATAAGGTGCAAGTTTTTGCGCATCTTATCTCATCTACTACATTACAGTAATAATTTAACATTTATTTTGTATTTTCTATTAAATGTATAATTGGGATATCATGTCATACATTCATGATGAAACGGGACAATACAAAAAGTATATGTATTAAAAACGTAGTTCTAAGCAATTAATTTTATTTTATAATAATAATTTTATAATAATAATTTTATTTTATTTTGTAATAAATTTTTTATCTTATATTAATAGTTATTTCTCATTTGTTTGCCTATAATTTTCTATTGTATTTAATAATTATTAGTTGTAATTATATTGTATTAGACTATGTTAAGAATATGTAAGTTAACTAAAAATATTTTTCAATTTTCAACAAATTATTGTTATTTCTTACATAATCCTACTATTTTGTGTGTGATTTATGGTACCTCGAGTATGGGGCATTTCTTAAAAAATATATTTTTATTTTTTTCTTAAAAACTAATAAATATTTACTAAATATATTTATTAAATTTTAAAATATGTATTATACTTTAATTATTAAAATTATTTTATAATCAAAGATTACGAGTCGCAACTAGATGACGAGTGTTGGAAATCAATCTAATAAATATTTAATGATTAAATTAGAAATACATAAAGACATATAAAAACATAATCATACGTTTCAACCCTTATCAGATTATCCTCAGTATACTATTTAATAAAACTAAAATAAACAAACTTGATTTAATCGTCGACATCGATATAACAGCTTTATCACATATTCCTATTCGAAATTTTTGCGATAAGATGATTTTATTATTCCTCTTCAAATATTTTATGTCCATATCTCTGATGTTATTCTTCCTTCTTCATCCTTCAATTGTTGCAGACAGTAACGCAATTCAAATTCACCCATTGCAATTTCAAGACTAAAAACATTCTCAGTATCTTTAATTGACCAGTATTTCCAAATTGCAATAATTAGAATAATTATATCAAATATATATCAAGTATATATCAAGTATATCAAACGATTTAACAATTATTTAATTATTAAAAAAAATAATACAAAAATTATATTTAGTTGTGCTTTTAAGAGATGTACTTTTCGAATTTTTGTGACTTATGGTGCCTCGGTCTCCCTTACCTATAATTATATACAATTTTATATAATTTTATATAAAATTATATATAATTATATATTAATTATATATAATTATATATGAAACATTTTTTCCCAAGTAAATTTAAAAAAAAGAAGTGACAAAATTTTACATAATAAATATATATATAAATTTTACATAATAAATATATATACTGGATGATCCAGACCAGCCGGAGGAGCCGGAATGTTTATGAAAAACTGAATCGAAAAATTCTCTATCATTTTGCAATTTTCGCAAATTTTTTTAGTTATTCAATAAGTAGAATATGTCTAAAATCGACATAAGACAAGGACATAGGATATTTTTAACTGTTTTTTAAAAAATATCTTTGAAATATTTTATAAAAATACTTTAAAAAATATATCTTAATATTGTCTTATACATCGATTTTATCCGCTAATTCGGTAATTTTTAAAAATTAATATCTCGTTAACTATTGCAACCATTGCGAAAAGGTAAAGGAATTTTCGATTTAGATTTTCATAAACAATATATACATACATGCCGGCTCCTCCGGCTGGTCTCTGGTCTGGATCACCCACTATATGTACATGTTTGATTTATTATCCAGTAAAACTGTTTATGACCACCGATGATAATTTTAACTTTCTTTTTTATGTAATATTGCATAAGTATTCTCGGAAAAGATGTTCATTGCCAGATGTTTATATGAAAGATAATAAAAGAGAGAAATTATATAAGATTTGCCCCCATACTTAAATTTACTCGATCGCAACTCGCGACGGCAGATCTCACAATTAGTTATAGTTAATAGTCGTTGCAGTATTCAAAATATAGTCCTTGCAGAAGGTATACCAGAAATAACTTAAAATTCACAAGAGAACATTATAAAAAATAGTAAGCTACATTTTTATTAAAACTGTATAATTTAATGTAAATACACAATATAAGTAAAAAGCAATGCCTATATCGATCAAAGCTGGATCTTGATTGTTTTAAATAATTTCATGTAAATTTATATACTACGTTTGCAATCTATCAAACTGCACGCTGAATTGGTTTTCCAGATTTAGAAATGCAATTGAAACAGTAATATTACAAATCAAATTGATTAACAATTTAATAATCTGATGCACAATTGGCATCATTTTAAGGTTCTAATGTATTAAATGTATTAAAATGTCTAATGTATCAAAAATCTGTAAATAAATTTATTATGAAAAATATTACCTCGGCCGGGAGTCAAATCTGGATTCAGCATTCCACAAGCGTCCTGGTCCTTAGCAAAATTAACTAACTGTCTAAAAACTGATATAGGCATTATTTATTATGTATTTACATTTTTATATAATTTTAGGAGAAATTACGATAACTAATAAATTTTATATACCTCATACAAGAAAATCTACAACTGTATGGAATTATGGAACTGTGTTTTCCATTATTATAATTATCCCAAATTTGAACTTTGTTCCCAGACTAAGTGATTTTTATAGATTTTTTGATCGCTAAAAACGAATCCGTAAATTATTCTATTACGTCAGGTTTTTGAGAAAATTAATTCTAAGGCCCACAGAAGTCCCACAACTCACAGTTAACTCTTAACCGAGGTTCAATTCTTATTTATTATTTCTATCCAATTCTAAGGCCTAGTTCCACAACTGACGGTTAATTCATAACCAAAGTTCAACTTATTCATTGTTTCTTCACAATTTTAGAATTGGAAAAAGATGAGAAACAAGTTGAATCGCGCTAAAGAGTTAACTATGAGTTGTGAATCTGGGCCTAACACTAAAAAGAGATGAGGAATAGTTAAACCTAAGAGTTAACCAACTGGTCCTAAATGTGCCAAAAATGCGATTTTTGTGATCTTTTGAGAAAACGTGACATTATGGAACAATTTTATTTAGAGACTCGTTTTCTGTAAAAACTATAAGAATAATCTACTTTATTAGTGGCTTTATACAAGAAACAACAGTTACACTGAAAAGTTAAGGGAATCCTATAGATATATACCCAGACAGCACACAATATTTATAAAATATTCACAAAATATTTATAAATATTTATAAGGCTTATTTTAAATATTTTATAATAAGAGAGGATAGAGATCGCCGATTCTGTTTCGGCACGGATGATTTCGTGGACAAGTTTTTTCTTTCTTCTTGTTGCAAACTTATCTCATATGGAGATGTGTGTACGTCGCGTGCGCGCGCGTGTGTGTGTGTGTATGTGCGTGAGAGAGAGAGAGTGTGTGCGTGCGCACGCGCGCGCGTGCTTATGCAAAAATCATCCTCTTTTCTGTGTGTCGTACATGACTTTTCTGATTCGAACGCATGACATATTTAATCTATCTTTTAATAATATTTTAAATTTATTTATAAAATATGTAAATAATATTTTTATATAACATTTCAAAAAACAAATAATAATAAATATTTATCATAAATATTCTGTGTTGTCAAGGTTTTTTAAGGACTGCTTATGCAATTTGAATCACCTGCATGTAATGATTTGTGGCTCATTATGAATATAAAATCAAAATATCAAATACAATTTAACAAAAGTTTGATTTGAATGAAAATGAGCACTATTGTATTCTATGGAAAAAAAAATGCATAAAAGTATTATAGCACATTACATTATTTTTCTGCCTTCCATTATAAAAAAAAAGTATAAAAAGTCCAGTATAAAAAATACAAAACAACAGGTGATTATTCAAATTGCATTAACAGATTTCAAAGTGTTACATTTCTATCTATAGATTTAAGTTCTCT
Source organism: Atta cephalotes (assembly GCF_000143395.1). NCBI lineage: Eukaryota > Metazoa > Arthropoda > Insecta > Hymenoptera > Formicidae > Atta > Atta cephalotes. The sequence continues at coordinate 3,688,913 of NW_012130078.1, forward strand.
CCTTTTTATTGTATATAGTTTCTTGAATAAAGCAGTTAATAAAATAGATGACTGTTATAGATTTTTTTTGTTAAAAACGAATTCATAAATAAAATTGTTTTATTACGTCACATTTTTTAGATATTATAATTCAAATATACCTAAAAATATTTTTGACATCTTCAGGCATCCATTTTTTCGAAAACTTGATATGATAGAATAATTTCATATACGAATTTTCTGCAATAAAAAATTTGTAAGAATAACTTGGTTCCATTCATGGTCTAAAATCCATGTCGAACAGTGTTATTTTTATTAATACAGTTATAATTTTGTTTTATATTTCACTGGAAATAAAGACCCTAAATGGTCAAGTTGAAGCCTGAGTGTTGAAATAATTCTGTGTAAATTTATTTATACATAAAGAAAAGCCCTCTATTATGAGACAAGCGCCTAATATGAGATAGTAGCGTTTCTGCTAAACTAATAAACACTATCTATTGGTTCCATCATGAATTTATTGCTCTTGGATTGAAAATTTAGTGCGAAATTCATTATTAGATCATACCCGTAGTCATTGTAAAAAAAGATTTTAGGATTTTGTCTTCAAGTTTCAGCAAGATGAGCCTTTAAACTTTGATTATTATTTAATAAATAAATATTTGGCAATAAATTGTTCATGTAGTGATAGAGTAAAATTGTACTAATAGAAAAATATGGGATATGTTGAAATGCTTAATTGCAGAAGATTAGATTTGATAATAGTAAAACCATAAGGCAAAATCGTAATATGAGATATCTAGGATACTTTTAATATGAAATAACCTCTGCTCTTATGTCATAATGAAAATCGTTGCTAAAGTATTAATGTTATCGTACAATAATAAAAAAAACAATCGGAATGTATATTAAGTGTGTATTTCTGCGATGCTTGATTCCAATTATTTGAAGACGAGTTCTGGGTATAATCCATTGCATGTTCATTTTTCGCGCACGCTGGCTGTGTTTGTTAGTATTTTAAAAGCATTAAATAAAGTTTTTTAATTGCAATACTAATGTACTTTTATTATTGATTTTTCAAGGTATCTCATATTAGGAGCACAATTTTTTGACTTTGCGATTTGCTCACTTTTACATTTCTTTAATTTAAAAAAAAAATTAATTAAATTTTACATAACATTATCTTAAAGCTTATTAAATTCTTTTCAATTATTTTTTTAAATTCTGCTCATAGATTTTTAGCATTTACCCAAAATGAACTTGGTATCTTATAATAAGGGCTTTTCCTTATAATTCCACAAACCGCGACAAATTTATTTTTAGTCTTGAAACGCAACTTTAACATAGAACTAGAGTAGTAATATCACCAATTAAATTGCTTGCCACTAATTAAATTGACAAGCAATTTAATTATATTAATGCTCATAAGATATCTTAGCCTGATCTTAATCTTCTGCCGATAAGCCTAAAATCTGTAAATAACTCTATATATTGCGAAAAATATTTTTGGACAGGGATTAAATTATTAGAATCTCTTGCATTCCGTGCGAGCGTCTTAAATCTTTAGACACAGAATTGTTTCAATACTAAAGACCAGCTTGATTGTGTAGAGCCTTATTTACAATTTGTTGTGTAGTTACATTATGTAGTCTTATAAGATACTCTGTATTGTTTAATTTATTATGTTATACTTAAATCACAAGCTATTTTTTTACAATTTTAAAACAAAATGTGTTCTGTATTTACAGAAATTAACCATCGCAAAGATTGCTTTCGTCACTTTCTTTTGCTGATCTACTCGTACATTATCAATAGCAAACGATGTTTATTTTGCCATAGAAAACTACATGGACGAATCGCTTCAATCTCTATGTAATGATGACATTTCTTTAAACTTCTCAAACGCTGTGATCTCTGAAATCAAGCGGGATTTCATCAGCAGTCCTGCCTCAATCTTATAAACAATATTGAGAAAATTGGGAGAGGTGCCTTTGAAAATTGCCAAATTTAACTCAATTGTTTCTTTCGAACAATAGATTGCGTAGTAAAAGTAAATTTCTTGACTTTGGAAGTCACGATAAATTACAAGTGCTTATTATGCAAGCTATTTTGAATGTTACAATGATGATGTAATACAGATTTTCGGCGAATATTCTAACTTAGAAATTTTATCTCTACGTAAAAATTGTTTTAACGATTTAGTGTTTGTACAGGAAAATCCATTTATGGAATCCCATTTTACTTATACGACGCCGATGATATCGCAAAACTGGATGTCATTCCCCAAGTTAAAGATCCTGGATCTTTCTGAAAATAACATGAGAAGAACCAATTTTGTACAACTATTGTCAAACAGCTTATACTTTCTTGATCTTCACGGCAATTCGCTTAGTAACTTGAACTTAAACGAAAAAGGGAAGAAATTGTTCGCACTAAATTTGGATGAAAATAATTTTAACAATATTCAAGTACAACGGATACAGTAAGACTTTATCGATGGCTGGTCTGAAAAATCTACACTATCTTTCTGTTTCCAGAAACGAGATTAATACTATCGAATCAGATGCTTTTCGAGACAATAACGAATTGCTTTTTTTGAATTTATCCTCAAATGACATACATTATCTACATCCGAAGACATTTGCAAATTTGCAGTATTTAGAAACATTGGATCTAAGTATCAACCAACTCGAGAATGTTCCGCAAATCTCAAATGAAACAGAAATTAGCACTTTGTGTATTAATAACAACAATATAAAGAAAATAATCTCGCATACTTTCGTGCATATGCCAAAATTGATAAAATTATTAATGGGAATGAATCAGATTAATAAAATAGATGTTAATGCATTCGCTCATCTTATTGTCCTAGAAGAATTAGATTTATCGAGGAATATGTTAAGTTCTTTGCCGGAAGGATGGACAAAATCCCTTATATCTTTAAAATATTTGGACTTAAGCGATAATAAATTCACTTCGCTAGAGTCTTTGCCATTGACGAATACGTTGCCATTGATAACAATATATTTAATGAAAAATTCACTAGAATATCTTAATGTTAAATATTTTGAGAATTTACCTCAAAATCTCACTATTAACTTGATTTAAATCAATTTAAATCAATTAAAATTTTTCAATATATGAGATATATATGAGATACGAATACCCCGGAGAAAAAGGTGTTGAAATTTTACACATTTCACATGTCTCAAATGTCCATTCAAATTTATGTGTTAATTTAATATAAGATGAATATGTTAGAAAATAACACAAACATTATTTAAGAAAATAAATGAAATAAAAAGGTAATACTGACATAGTTTGTAAACAAACAGAGGAAGCATTTTTTTTCAGTAAAATTAAACAAATACACAAATTCGTAATTTGTGTATTTGTGGCCTGTTTGGTCTATACTAAATCAGGTAAAAACAAATTTTACGAAAATAAAATTCTTACGACTTTCTTTTGCAAATTACGTAGTTTAAATAATAGTGATCACATTATGATGTGTTAAATTAACACATATTTTATTCATATCTTAGAATTTACGTTTTAAAACACATTATCTTTATGTTATTTGTTCACTTATTCATAAATTATACTGTTTTGATATTAAGAAATGTTGAATATCGATTTAACATAAATTATTTAAATAACATATATAATCACATTATGTTAAATTAACTTAACATTGAAAAATGTTAAAAAATTCTATACAAAGTTTAACAAGAACTTGATCAATGAACCGTTTCTAATACAAATACGAAATGTTTTTTACTATGAATGAAAAATTCATCCATATTAATATGGAGATATTAATACAAATTAATGAAATTAAAATTTTATTACTGTAAACATAAAAAATGTTCTCTTTATTTGTTAGAAATAATACAATTTTAAATAATGACGTAAGATTTTTCTAATATGTAATATCGAAAGTTGTGTTTATATATAATTAACATTGAATATATGTTATAATCTCATTATGAGTACATATATATTGTATGTATCAGTGTACAAAATTGTCCTTATTGTAATTATTAATCAGTTATTCGAATTTTAAATAATTATTTGTATTTGTATTTGTTTGTGTTACACCAGAGAGAAATCTTTCTGATTATATACACTGTCCTTTATAAGTAAATACATTTTTATATGTATTTAGAGGAAAGTCGCCGATATTGACATAGGTCTTAAAGTGACACCCTCTTATTTTTCAGAAACTAACTGCACTTTATTAATACTAATAAAATCATGATTTGTTTAGCTAATTAAAGAAGTACAAATTCGTAATTTGTGTATTTGTGGCCTGTTTCTATACTAAATCAGGTAAAAACAAATTTTACGAAAATAAAATTCTTACGATTCTTTCTTTTGCAAATTACGTAGTTTAAATAATAGTGATCACATTATTGATAATATTACGTTATTTTAAATGCTTATAATTTCTTAAATTAGTTTTATTTCAATTATTTTTTCTCTTAATTTTTTATAATACAATTTTAAATTTAAAATTGGGAGCGCAGTAAGTGTAAATTGCCACACCTGCCTGTAAAATTGATCATGAGATTGATAATGTTGCTTTATATTGTCAAATAACTATTGGAATTAAAGACATTCGTACATATATGGAAAAATTCTTGAAAAACTCATGTTACATATTTGCATCTTATAGAACAGCATAAAGTAGATATATAATTTAATAAAATTTCATAACGAAGTGTAAAAAATTATTATTTAGAACATCTTTTATATATTCACTTGTAGGTACTTTATACATATAATTCCTGTAAATAAAAAAAGCATAGGAATACGTAGCATTATTGCCTATTTTGTCAGAATAGGTAGCTCATTTTTGCTTATCTTATCGAAAAAATTAATTATTGCATAATTGTAAACAGTATTATAAAAATTGTTTATACTATATGATGGAAGCCACTTTTTAGTTTGTACTTATGTTTTAAAGTTTTATTTTTACCTTTTTGTTTAAGAAAGATTGTCTAAAAACAAAGTGATATGTCGGACTTTCCTCTATTACAATATAACAAGACAAAATATATGTATAAAGTGCAATTTTATTTGCTGTATTGATACAAGTTCTGATAAAATTTTAATATTACAGATTAAATTTTAATATTAAAAAAAATTTTTTTGTTTGTTAAAAATGGAATGTTAAATAATAAAATAATAAAATTTTCTGTGTATATATGTATATATATATATGTGTGTGTAATATCGAAAGTTTTATCGTCGAAAGTTTAGTTATCAATATTAATAATAGTATTAATATTACATTATCAAAAAATAGATCGAATTCTTTTATTAAAAATAAAAGAAGACAGTTTCATTGCAAATAGTTAAAAATGGACAAAATTCTATATACATTATTTTCGATCTCTTAACTTTTATTTGAATGTTTTCCAAATTAATATTTTTCGAATATTCGACTTTAATTCATTGAATCAGTTTTGCTTATTTTAATCGCCTTATTAATATATATTTTGAGAATTCTTTGAGAATTCTTTTAATGACAGATAAAACTAAATTTAAAAAAAAGTGACAAAATTTTATAGAATATGGATATGTACATGTTTCATTTATTCATCTAAAATGTTTATGAACATCGATCATAATTTTAAATTTTTTTTCTGCTGTGTCACTGCATAACTATTCTCGGAAGAAATACTACACATTAGATGTTATACGAAAAATAACGAAGTATAGAGTATATTTAGGCTACATTGTAAACGTCCTCTCCGAAGAAAACTTTACTCGGAATGTAATGTATCTATAGGTGCACGTAGTGTACGATAAAATATTTCTCGGAGAAAACATTTTAAAATATAGTCTTAGATATGTTATCACGTTTCTGGTATCTACTTGTAAAATTGTAAGCTAAGCGTGTATCTATATATATATTTCAGTTTCAATCCTTGGGGAGAAATTATATTAGGTTTGTCTTCATACTTTGCCTTGTAACTCGCGATGCAAGTTTTTAGTTAGAGTCAGTGTAACTGTTCGTTGCAATATTCAAAATACAGTCCTTATAGGAGGTACCAGAGATAACTTAAAGTTTGCTCGAAGAGAATATTATAAAAATGGTAGGCTACATTTTTATTTAATTTTAACAGAAACTATGGTAAATGATAAATAATATATCTTATATAAAAAACTCTATAACTGAAAACTATGTAAATTATGTAACTATATTTTTGATTAATTATCTTTATTGTATAAATATAATTATAATTTTGTCTTATATTTATTTTTTATTGTTAATGAGTTTAAATATTATAATAAAGAGTGATTTCTAAAACTGTACATGAATATACACTGAGAAACCTAGTTCAGAATCAATTAATTTCTTTGGATATGGGCAAACAAATTCTTGATGCAATAAAATAATTTAGTTGAAGTCAAATATTTGGTTATTGTAAACAACTTTATCAGATATCAATATTTATCAGAAACAAGTGAAACAATAACCAAATGTTTTGCTTCAATTAAATTATTTATTGCATCAATTAATTTCTTATTTGAATATGGACAAATCCTTGGTCAACTAAATGGATTTCTCAAATGTACAATAAGAAAAGAAAGAAAACCTATATAATGATTTTAATATGTTATCCAGCATAATTAATCAGGACTGGCAACTTATTTCGTCCATGGATGAATTTTGACTGACGAAAGAGAAGAATACAAAAAGACAATTTTTTTTTTATTTTTTATTTATTTTGTATTCTTTGTTGCCATCCCCTTTTTACAATTGCAAATTGCATCACTCTGTCTAACAGTCGGTAAGGGATCATTTATATGCCGTAATTTGTAAGAACTAATTAATCACATTCGAATATTCCTCTTTCATTCAATTGTAAGAGAGAAACGCTCGACTGTACATACGGTACACGATTACGGCCAGTAAATAAATGATTTCTGAAAGTTGAATCTTTGTTATGCGCAGTTGTACTGCCATTACAAATATCGGTCAACGCACATTTTAAAAAGTTCACAATTGATTTTTAATCCGATTCTTGGATTCCTTTGGTATGGATTTTCACATTAAGCTAAATTTTAGTGTGGAATACTCTACGATTCCACTACAGTTGTTGGGTCTGTAATTAATTCTTGAACGGCACACATGGGTCATTCATGTCCATGCATTGCTCTTTCTAATATTCTTATTTCTCATATATCTGCCTGCCTGACCCTATGCCATCCCAACTTTTCTCCAACATCTACATAGCAAAATAATTTAGTAAATACCTTAAAGAACATGTGTGAATTTTTATAGAATTTTTCGAGCACTTTAAAATCGAGTCGGACACAAACGACCTATATTGTTCGAAGAAATATTGAAAATAAGTATGTCATACGAAGGTTGTTTAGTTCTTTAAAAATGCTTTATAAAATGCGATGAGCATTAAATTAGTAAATTGTTAATCAATTTAATTTGTGATATTACTACTGTAGTTCAATCGGTTTGCGATCAATCAGTTTCAAGACCGAAAAATTAATTCAGTGCGCCATTTAAATGATTATACAGATAGAATATAAATTTATATAAAATTATTTAAGCACTTAAGATTCAGCTTGATCATTAAAGGTTTTCTTTTCTTTCTTAATTAGTTTAATTTAATTTATTATGTTTTATATTTAAATCACAAGCCATATTTTTACAATTCTAAAAACAGACGTTTTCTATATTTACAGAGATTAACCATTGCAAAGTTTCTCTTCACAATCATCATATTCGTTTGCTGGTCTACATTATCAATAGCAAACGTTGATCACTTTGCCATAGAAAATTACGTGAACAAATCGCTTCAACTTTTATGTAATGATGATATTTCTTTAAACTTCTCAAACGCTGTAATCTCTGAAATCAAGCGGAATTTCATCAGCAGCTCGGTGATTACCTGTCTCAATCTTACGAGCAATAGTATTGAGAAAATTGGTAGAGGTGCCTTCGATAGATTACCAAATTTAACTCAATTGTTTCTTTCAAACAATAAATGGAGCAGCTTACATGAACTTCTTGACTTTGGAGGTCACGCTAAGTTACAAGTGCTTATTATGAATAATGCAAAAAGCTGCAATATCGACAGCTATCATAGATCATCTGTACAGATTATCGGCGAATATCCTAACTTAGAAATTTTATCTCTAAGTGGAAATTGTATCAAGGATTTTGCGCTTGATTATCATATTATAGGAACCCATTTTATTCATATGACGATGTCTTCGATTGATAGCTGGGTGCCATTCCCCAAGTTAAAAATTCTGGATCTCTCCAGAAACAGGATAATGAGACAGGATTTTGTACGACTAGTGTCGAATAATTTATACTTTCTTGATCTTCATGATAATTTGCTTGATAGGTTACATTTAAACGAAAAAGGAAGCAAATTGTTCGCGCTGAATTTGGATAGAAATAATTTTGACATTATTAATAGTCGACACGAATTCCAATGGACTTTATCGATGGCCGGTCTGAAGAATCTGCACTATCTTTCTGTTTCCAAAAACAAGATTAATAATATCGATTCAGATGCTTTCAAAGACAATAATAAATTGCTCTTTTTAAACTTATCTTCAAATTATATACATGAGCTACATCCGAAAACATTTGCATATTTACAGAATTTAAAAACACTCGATCTAAGTGGGAATCTACTCAAGGATGTTCCGCAAATTTCAAATGAAACAGAAATTAGCATTTTATATATTAGTAACAACTACATATATAAAATACTCTCGCATACTTTCACGCATATGCCAAAATTGATAAAACTATTAATGGGAGAGAATCGAATTAATGAAATCGATGTTAATGCGTTTGCTTCTCTTACTGTCCTAGAAGAATTAGATTTGTCGAGAAATATGTTAAGCTTTTTACCAAAAAAATTGGCGGAAACTCTTGTATCTTTGAAATATTTGGATTTAAGTGAGAATAAATTCACTTCGTTGGAGTCTTTGTCACTAACGAATACATGGCCATCGATAAAAGTATTATATTTAATGAAAAATCCATTAAAATGTCTGAATGTTAAATATTTTGAGAATTTACCGCAGAATCTCACTATTGACTTGATAAATAATTCAAATTTTACAACTTACGTAAATGATATATTGATGTACTCAACTTACATGTACAAAAAATTGATGGATCATACAAGTGATCATATACTTTATGCATAAGATGAGGAAATGTAACATATTTCATATGTTCCGAATGTTCCGCTTAAATTTTTATGTGTTAATTTAACATAAGATGAATATATGTTAGAAGATAAATATTATTAAGAAGAAACATAAAAAGGTAAATACTGACATAAGATTATAAACAATAATGAAAATGATAATTTTTAAATGAAACATTTATGATATATTAAATTACACATACTTTAATCATTTATTCTTAGAATTTACATTTTGAAACATACATATATATTTTTATGTTATTTACTCACAATTTATATTATTTTGATACTAAAAAATGTTGAATGTTAATAATTAATTATTTATTTAAATAGTTTATTTAAAAATCCTATAGTCAAACTATTTGAATAACATATAATCACATTATATTAAATTAACTTGACTGAAATATGTTAAAAAATTTCTACAAAAATTTAACAAGAACTTGAATGTTCTGTTTTCAATACAAATACGAAATATTTTTATGTATGAGAAATTTGTATTAATAAAGACATCGATACAAAATTGAAACTAATGAAATTAAAATTTTAATTCTATAAACATAAAAATTGTTCTCTTTATTTGTTAGAAATAATAAATTTTTTAATAATTTTTTTAATACTGCAAGATTTTTTTATGCATATATGTAACATCGAAAATTGTGTTTATAATCAATATTAAATATATTACAATTCCATATATGCATATATATNTATATTATATATATAATATAATATATAGTATATATATATATANATATNTATATATATNT
>NW_012130078.1:3699098-3704499 GCF_000143395.1 Atta cephalotes
ATATATATATATAATATCTGTGTNTAAATATCCTTATGTAGTTATTAATTAGTTATTCGACTTTTGTGAATAATTATTTTCGCGTACTTATCAATTACCAGAGAGAAACTTCTCTAATTACATTGAAATCCTTATAAGTAGATATAGTATTGCAATAGATCACAGAAAAAATATACGTATATAATACAATTTGCACGCAGTCTTCCCATCTTCATCATCTATCCCAAATCATCTTCTCGATCCATTTCTCCTCAACAATTATTTCATTGACTCTCTTCCTAGTTTTTCCGATTTTCTTTCACTCTCTCAAATTCACTCTCTCTTTTCCATCTAAAACCTCGTCATTCCTAATTTTTTTCTTTTACTCCTATCATAGCCACCTATCTTTTTAATATCCTGAAGATTATAAAACTCACTTCTGCCGAATTTATGAAATTTAATGTACTTTTAATAAAATTTTCATTTCATTTAAAAAATTACTGTAACTTAAATCATTCATTATTTTTAATTTCGTTCATAACTACTTTAGCTTTATTTACATGTAAAGGAACATGTGTTTATATTTCTAACAGTGCAGTTGATCACGAATTGTTTCTCCTTCTTTCCTTTAGCCTATCTTCTTCCGCTCTATCATTTTTACATTCCTTCCTTACTACTCAACGTATTTTTTATAATTCTCCCTCTTTTTCTTGTCCTCTCTGATGTTTCCCAAGGTTCTATCATTGGTCCTTTACTCTTTACGATATTTACCGCGATCTCACTTCCATATCATTTAACTTCAAATTCATGTATGCTGACAATGACGTATTATGATACTCTTTTCATATATCCGAAGTTTCCTCTGCGGCTGCTGACATAAACCAATCTTTGCTCTATTATATGTAGAGTGGGTCTCTTCCAATGCACTCTTAGCTCTTCTAAATCCTCTTTATTTGTAACAGGATCACCCTCCTTTCCTTTACTATCCCTTCTCTCTTCTTTCAACATTCTCCTTAATCACTCACAAATCTCTCTCTCTCTTTCTTTCTGTTAAAATTCTTGGAGTCCATTTTGACCTCTCCTTTTACTTTTAGCGAGCATATCGTAGTGAAATGTCGCGCAGCCTTCTTACATCTCCGCCTTTTATATCCATTTCGTCACATCCTATCAATCTCCCAGAAATTTCTAGTATCCCAACTGTTTGTAATTTCCTTGTTTGATTTGATCTATATACCAACATTATCTCAAAAATTGCTTACCCGAGTCCAGCGTGTTCAGAATTCATATCGTCGTTACTCTTTTAATATACGTAAGTATGATTATATCTCTCCTTGTTTCTTGCGCTTCGGTTGATTCCAGATGCATCAGCATTATGTTCTTCACTTATGTTATCTTGTTTTTCGTCTCCTTCTGTCTGATATTCCTCGATTCCTCTGTAATCTTCTGTACTTGACTCCGATCTTTATTCTGATGATACGACAGACACATGATATCGTAATTCCTTATCCTTCCCCAAACATCGAACTTCCAAATTTCAAAGTTGCGTTTTTCTATACTGCCACAAAATTTTACAACATGCTAACCTCTTCTATCCGCTCTTTCCTTTCGTTTCGCTCTGCCGCTACTAATTGTAAGTTCGTATCAACTCTTTATTTCTATTTTTCCTATAATAATTCCGTTCTTTTTAACTGTCTCTGTTTATTACGTAATAAGTCTGCGTTTATTATTTTAATCATGCTCTCGTGTAATTATATTACTCACATCATTCTTGTCCTCTACTTTCTTAAAACTATCGAGTTATTTACTAAGCAAGAAGCTTATCTTTCTGGAATTGTACTCATGTTTCTGTAATTTGTAATTTCGTTTTCTAGAAGGCTTAGCAACAGCAGTTCTGGTGCCTTATTTGTGTATGCTTTTGTAATTTCTCTATATACAATAAATAATAATAATAATAATAATAATAATAATAATAATATATTTCCTAATGATTAAAAACTCATATTTTATTGATGTAAATTGTCATATTTATAATTATATATAGAGAATAAGATAGTATTATGGCCAGTGATATTGTGATCTCTCTTAATATCTCCGCTATTGTATAGCGAATCCTAATGATTACTTGTAATATTATTTGTTCAATAACTCGTCGTTACACTATGGCACTAATATACCAATAATATACCAATATACTAATATACCAATAATCAATAGCCAGCACTTATTATAACGTATTTTTAATTTCAAATATTTCAAAACGTTCCTGAGATACATTTTAGCATTTAACACCTAAAATTTACACCTTTCTCATTTTCCTTAAACTTGAATATTATCACAGGAATATATGTATTTTTTGAGTGTGTTGTTTGCTATTTAACATTTTATTTAACTGTATATGTATGTTCTAAGTTATACAAATTTGAACAATAGCATGACATTTTGCTAATGTGGTCCTCTATAAGTATTGATTATTCACGACCTCTCTTTTGAGATTTCCATATTAAAATAATTATTTGATAATCGATTGTAACTCTACTGTTTTAATCTATAGTTTATATTACGTGTTTATATGACATTTAGTACTATTTTTAGTACTGAGCATCTTATATGCAGAAATTATATGTGAATGTATATACATTTATTTACACACATTTTAAAATGTTTTACTTTCTTATTAATTTTGTGATCAAATATTGTTTTCCAAACAAAACTAATTTTTCACACCCATTGTTTTTCTTCGAGTCATTATATAATATCGCCACATTTTTATTAATAATGTTCTAAGTAATAAATATTTCGTAACTTTGAGTCCAGAATCGATTAAACAACATTTTAATGAATATATTATCAAGTTTTAAATTAAATATTAATTATTAACAAAGTTATTGTGTAAAATGTAACTGTCATAATACCATCTTTTCCTCTAATATAATATAATATTGTATTAGAAGATCAGGTATAATACAATAATATTATATTATAAAAATTTGTTTAACACTTCTTTTCAGATAAAAGTATGATAACATGATATAAAAAGTTAATAAGAGAAAATATAAAAAGTCTCCATTATTCGTTTAACATAAGTATAATTGAAATAGATATAACAAATAAGAAAATTAAAATGTTACAGAATACAATACTAAGTACAATTACATATTTCGACCTTATATTTAGGCCCTCTTCAGATGTACAAATTATTCCGACACTGTAAAAATTATTATTCAAATATTAAGAAAGCGACTATTTTAATTAGATGAGTGTTAAGTCAGAAAAACGAAAAGTTACTCGTCATGTGATTGGTTGACTGATTGCGAAAATTTTTCATTGTCTAGGGAGAACATGAAGAAACATAAAAACGTTATAAGTTATACAACTTAAAAAATTTTTTTTAAAACAAGTATAATACATCTCTCTGGTAAATCTCTCAGAGTCCGACAATTGAAAAAATCCATATTAATATTGAAAAAAATTATCAAATTTTGATATCAAAAGAAATAAAAAATTAATATTAAACAAGTAAATATAATGTCCAATGTATAAAATAAAAAATAAAGAAAACTATCCAACGTTCTCGACGAATTCGACTGCACTGCGATAAATTTTGGCAATGCAAAGTCAAATCTTATTTAAATTATACTCGAAATATATGATTTATGAAGACCTTCTGTGTCTGTCTGTAGATTAAGTCCGTGGTTAATCCATATTTTTTCAGGCAAATTTTTAAATTTTTTTTCCACCCGACGTCCCAAAAGAAAGACATAATTTTTAACTTAATGACAGAATTTTTTTGTTGTCGGATCCCATTTTTCAAAAATATAACTCTCATTGTGATAGAACATTTTGATAGAAAACGATTTTCCGCTGAAGTTCATTTTTGATATCATTAATAATAGAATCAAGGATATCACTCGGAAAAGGTCTAGAACTAACAACTTAGAAAATAATGAAGAATCAATTAATCTTGATTTACCGTACCTTTGTACCGACTTTAACAGAAAAATTTAAACAATTTAATAGAAATGGTATCAAAGTCTCTTATTATAATACAAACAAATTAAAGAAATTTATTAAAGTACATAAAGATCCTTTGGACTTTTTCTCGAAGTCTAATGTTGTTTATAAGATAAACTATAATGACTGTGATCTTACGTGGAACAAACGAGAAGGAAGTTGAAAACTTGGATTTTAGAACATCGAAATCATATATGATGGAACATCAGCTCTAAATCGATAATAACAGATCATCGATCGCAATCATGATTTTGTTTGAAACATCACATCTTGGATGTGATGACACAAGAACAGTCAAATCTTGGATGAAGAACCAACGATAAACGCCTTGTCTCAAAGATGCTTAACATTAAAAAACAGAGTAACAGTCTTAACCTACATATTACCTATTGTACAATATTATTGTATTATACCTTATCTATTATATTATAAAAATTTAACATTTCTTTTTAGATAAAAGTACGACAATATGATATAAAAAGCTAATAAGAGTTAAAAACATAAAAACATAAAAAGTCTCCATATGATGTGGATCATAACTGACGAGAAAATATCTTCTCTTCTCTGTCGGTGTAGTTTGAGTAATGTACAAGTTATTGCAATGGATTAATTCGAATTTCTGTACGTTATATTATTTATATTGCTTTGTAATAAATATCTGACAGTACATAGATGATGCATCGTGTTTTACGCATGATGCGCATGATGTTTCATTGATCCTTGTTTACTTTCTTGAGTATCCTTGATAGTTGTTATTTGATGAACAATAAAGATAACTAATGCATTATATTTGAAAACACGCGTAGTTAAAAAGAAAACATTATTTGATCAATAATTCTGCAGATATACAAGATGATCAATGGGAATGAGTTGAAACTATAAGGTTATTACTTCGTAATAAGTAGGCCGTACAAAATGAATCAAACGCGATTTTGTGAAAGAAAACTTTTTAATTCAATTTTATTATTACTACACATATGAAAAAGATGTGTAATTATTTAGCAATTGACACATTACAAAAAAAGATGCAAAAGTATGCTTGCGTTCATAAATCAATGACATCACATCCAGTCTCGCGTTCAAGCGACTCATCGCGGCGTTCAATACAGATCGTGTACTCGTCATTCGTGGAAATAGAAATAGCTTTCTCTCTTAATAAATAACAGGAATCTTAATAATGGAACTGTCAATACAAGTATAATGCCGAATTCCTACAAAGTGTGAAACATGAATGTGAACATAGGCATTAGCAAAATTTTTTTAAAGTTCAGGGGACACGAATACGTATATAAACATATACATTACCCTTTTTCTATAATGTTTCTATTGTTAAATAATTATATACTTTTACACACACACACACACACACACACACACACACACACACACACACACACACACACACACACAC
>NW_012130078.1:3705630-3709275 GCF_000143395.1 Atta cephalotes
TTTAACTTAACTTACTTCTCTCTCTCTCTCTCTCTCTCTCTCTCTCTCTCTCTCTCTCTCTATTGTTTGTCTATGTGCATGTACCAAAATGTGATCTTAAAAAATTAATATATACGCATATGACACTACCGGAGTCCCCACATTCGAAATAGCTCCTACCTTTAATCTTAAATAAAAAATAAAGTATGAAATAAAAAAAATGTATTTTAAAGAAGATGAACAATATATTCATGACTATTGATCGAAATTTCCAAATAAGATTCATCTTCTTTATAAAAAAATGTCAAATATCAAAAAATCATTTTTTATTAGCCCTCAATTATTTTGGAAATCTGAAATACTGAATTTTTTCGCTTGTGGCATCGTTTTTATCATCCACAAATCTATAACAGACCTGTAAAATCCAAAGTAATTGAAAAAAAATTTTTTTGTAAAGTAATGTTATTACTGCCTATAGTTCGATTGCTTATTGTCTACAGCTCGATTAGGTATTATTCTCTGCTTTAAAAACACAAATTCTGTTTTAAAGCACAAACTTTTTGCTTCAGAAACGAATTCTCTATTTTAAAACAAATTTTCTGTTCTAAAAGTATAAATTATTTTCTTACTTAACTTTAATTTTATATTTGTGCGCAAAAATGTAGGCAATTAAGCTGTAGGCAATTAAGCTGTAAGCAATATTACATACAAGTAATCTGTAGTAGTGTGCCCGATAAATACACAAATTTGTAATTGTACTCCAAATTGTATTTATTCAAAATTTTGGGTTTCCAAAAAATATTTAAATGTTCATAAAAAAATTATGAACATTTAATGGGTATTCATATTTATTTAAACATAATATAAACTGAAAAAAGCTCTAATAAGCAATCGTTATTTCTTAACTATAATTGACACTTTGATGACTTTAAGTAAAAAAAATTTTATTTATTTTTGTCATTGTGATATTCAGATTTTATAAAGGAAACTTAGAAATTTTGAAAAATATATCTAAAAAGCAACATACATTTTTTTATTTATAAATATCTATTTCATAAAGCGCCATACATTTAGATATATTGGGTTGTCCGGAAAGTTCGTGCCGATTTTGAAGGAAAATTGAAACGCAGAAGATTTAAATTTAGTATACATTAATTAAATTTAAATCTTTTGCGGCACGAATTTTCCGGACAACCCAATAATTCCGGTTACATCACAGTAATCCCTTGTAGAAAAGTGCTACTGACCACTAGGAGTATTTTGAGGCATTACTGCACTACAGCACTACTATACAGTAATAGTATAGTATGGAACCGATTTAAAAACCTATCTGATTAAATAAGATGGAACCGATTAAAAATCTACCAATTTTTTAAGTTTTACAAGCACACAGAATGTAAGAAATAGCTCTTCGCTAATATTTATCATTTTCTAAATGTCCAGAATTCTCTAAATCAACTTTAAACTATAGTATCATCGTTCAATTTTTAATAAGCATCATTATTGTATACATATGGTCAAAATAAAATATACTGACTAATACGGATTTCAATGTAATGGCAAAGGAATATTAAATAACTTTGATATATTTTATGCACTATACATACGAGTTTTTAAGAAAGTATGATGATGATAGCTCATTGATAATAAAATGAAGCAGACACTGTAGCTATGCGTGATATCCCATGTAAATCTGGAATGTAAGAGTGCTTCTCAACATAATAGCTTGGATAAAAATGGCTTAGACACGATTTTAGTGAGTTGTGAGTTTCATCGAGAGAAATGAAATAGCACAGTTTGAAGTGATTCTGACGTGGTCCAAAAAAAGGTCTTATTGACACCTTTCCTTTTGTTATAATAATGATTAACTACACTAAAAATTGTTTGAGTAATAATAATAATATTTTCCATGTAAATCGCAATTAATGATGCTAAAAACTAATAAAAACGCAAAAAAGAGATAACAGAAAATAACTCACCAACTTTACTTTCTTAAAAATTATTGTAAATAATATCCAAAAGCGACGCTTTTGTCACAAATGATATTACACAACATCTTATTATTGTATATTAATTTAATATTAGAGCAACTATGTAGAGTTAAAAGAAAAAATGTTTTATCATATACTAATTGAATTATTAGCTTTTTTATAATTAATTTTGAATGACAATCACGTTCTTCTATAATAATAAAGTGATATAATATTATACGTACGCTTCTTGTCCATAATACAAATCTATGTAAGTCAATATCTGTGTCATTCTTGTTTTTCATTCAATATATTGATTCAATATATATGAAAGCTAAATTTTAACAATGAATTACAAGACAAAGGGCAAATTAACTTAAATCAAATTCTGGCAAATGGATGATTAGTTTTTCTTAATAAATGAATAATTAGTATTCTTAATTATGGATAATTCTTAATAAATTATATTATAAGAATAATTTTACGTACCTTTAATTTACAAAAAACATTATATTGTGCGCATTAACTTCCATATACTACATAAAACACATTATTGAAGTTAGCTTAAATTCAAGTCGATACGTCGTTAAAATGTCATAAATAAAAAATATCCATTAAAAATTTTGAAACCAAACGAGTAACATAAAAACATAATATTGTGAGAATAAAAACATAAGAATAGTTATGTTTATGAATGTTTATGCTCTGTAATAATACATATAAAAATATTCCGCGAGGAATAAGCAATCTAATCTTGATTATTTGTGGTTATTCTGTTACTTGTTAGGTGATGTGTATTCATCCATCATAAGCACCTTATAGTTATTCTTACAAAGGTTTTAGAAAATTTGCAAGAATTATTTCTGAAATTCTTAAGAAAAGATATTAACACGTTTGTGTCTCGTGCTGCAAGAATTACTTCAAATTACTTACCGACGACCTGAAAATTATGACAAAGACGCTACAAACATCACTGGCACTATTATTGATCATCGGCTCATTCTGCGGTTTGTATTCGTTCGAATATTCTGTTGGACATCCTAGACCGTATTTCTCCTATTTGTATATCTTGACCGTATGGAGCTTTTTTACGTATTTCGTTTACTCCGTCCAGCCTTCTCCATTCTCTCATTACTAATCTACATATTATTATACATATTATTATACAATTATTGTCAAGTTATATCATAATATTGCTCATGGTGGCAAATATCGTAATAGTGATCACTGTGATTACATCGTCACTTATTAGCATCTTTTATTTTCAGGTAAAAGTTTTTAGATGTATACTTATAATCCATAATATTACTTGATCTTTTAAAATTTCTTAACTTTTCTTTAATTATTTGTTTCCATTAAGAGCATTAAAGGCTTCTTGATCCCACAATTCTAATTAATACAAAGAACCCCGCACAAATCTTAATCTCTGAAAAATAAATTTCAGTCAAATTGCTTTAAATTTTAATATATTTTAGCTCATATCAAGCAGATTAAAAGTTTCTCATGAACACGAATTTCTAAATGCCTTAATTAGATTTTGCTTCAGGACTTTCGGAAGATTATTACATCTAAAACGGAAAATAATCAAAAGTCTTTTTTATTAATATTAGTTATGAATTCTGTATAATATATCTATATAATACGTGGATATCCACTATATATATATATATATATATATATATATATATATATATAT
>NW_012130078.1:3710914-3712967 GCF_000143395.1 Atta cephalotes
AATGTATGCCTGCTGCTTATGATATAACTTGCATCATGCATGCTGCTATGCTTGCTTTGATGCGTACATACATTTGGCAAATACGAATTTAGCAATTATTTCTTTTAATTAATGCCATAATGTAAACATAGTATATTCTTGTGCATGTTATCTGCTGCAACCAATCAGAGTTTGACTCTTTTTCGCCATTTTTTGGCGAATTTTGTTTCAATTGTCTACTCGTCTACTCTAGTAGAAGTAGTAAAACTCAGTTTCACACGTAGTAAATAATCACTTATTTATAATAAATAATATTTATTTATTACCTTTTTTAAATATTATTTATTATTTTTCACTTAATATTTAATATATTTTTTAATTATTTCATATCATATGATAATCGCGTGAATATATATAATATATATAATGTAATATATATAATGCGAATATATATAATGTAAAATGGCGGAAAATAAAGTCAGCGCATTGCTATGCGCAAACTTTAGTTACGAGCACAGTATGTCTTTTTGCATTATGAATTGGTGCGTGCAAGAAAAAATAAGCTATGAAGTAATCCATAATAAATCTATAAAAATCATGTATAAGTTTGCCGCTTAATGACAAAGAAATTCTAGCATACATCAGAGCAGGCATAAGTATGCATGCTATCATTCAAGAAATGGAGTATCGTTTTTTTTCCATCTACAAATCAAATATTAAAATATAAAACAATTTGATTGAATCTTATTTTTCATAAGATTTGTGCAGTATTCTTTATAAAAAGTTTTTGAGCAGATCAATTTTAATGTTTATATTATTATTTACTGTAAACAAAATATGTTTGATAAAATTAATGTTTGTATTTATATTACTTTACCAAATTAGCTTTTAATATAACATTTTTAATTTTATATTTCAAATCTTTCTCATAATTTCTTTATTTATCACATTTTCTATACATGACAATAACAATTTTTATTCAAATCAATATAAAATTTCCATTTATGTCGCATAATCGATCAACATGATTTTTTAAAGGAATTGAAAATGTGCTTACATGAACTTTCCTTAGTGGACTACACAATAGAAGCAATCAATGCATTAAAAGAATATCAACGGCTGCGTAATTCGAATAAGAATTGGGTGGATTGTATACATATTTTATCATTTAGCAGCAAATGCTTACATGCTTAATTTTCTTAAAAATTATCTGCAAATCTCGATGATATTTATATAATGTTTATGCAACATTATCCGAGTTATGTACATGTCTTAAGTGCTCTAATTTGAGGAACTACCCTTGTTAATAAATATATAATCATTTATTTCGCAAGCAATTTTTTATTGACAGTGCATCAAAATGTTAGTCTGTGAAACATATAAAGATTTTCTAAAATTTAAGTACTGTAATTTTATATAACATTTTATATGTAGTTAGGATTTTGATTGGATGGGATGGGTTAGGGATAGTATCTTATTGTTTAGTGATTTATTATCATAATTATATATCTTATAATTCTGGAATAGTTACAGTTTTATGTAATCGAATTGGGGATGTAGGAATTTTGATAGCTATTAGTATTAGTATTGAAATTATAAAAAAATGTATATAAAATAACTTAAATGAGAAAATGATAAAAGTTTATTCTATTATACGTATCTATACGTATATATACATATCTAACAAATATAATAAAATGTAAAAAACAAGTAACAAAATTCTAATTTATTCTGACTTTAATTATTTATTAACGCAATTAGAATATACGTATATAATGTATATATAGCTTTTTTAAGAAAAATAACTGAACCTCTCTCATTCAATTCAGATACACAAGCTCCAGATTTAATGAAGTCAATAACCTGAACACTACTTTGATCTTTTCAAAAATAATATGGATTAGAAAACAAAACAGATCCATTTTAGTATGTCAACGGATAAGAAACTGAGGATCGCAAGCAATATAGTATATGAATTATAATGTAATTTTAAAAAAATGTTACATACGCAAACATGTGTGTGTGTGTGTGTGTGTGTGTGTGTGTGTGTGTGTGTGTGTGTGTGTGTGTGTGT
>NW_012130078.1:3714560-3720203 GCF_000143395.1 Atta cephalotes
TATATATATATATATATATATATATATATATATATATATATATATACAGAATATCTCTTAAGATGGATCGGAGCCACATTGGGGACGGAGAATGGATCAAAAAGAACAAAAAATTATTATATTATTTTGATATACTGTCTATAGTTTTCGAATTAGAAAAGGAAACGTCTAAGCCAATATGCGATTAAACCGCGCCGCGCGAATTCGTAGGACAGCAGCGGCGGCGCAAGAAGAGGAAAATAGCGCTTCGTTGCCTAACACAGCCTGGCATGGCGATCCTATGTGTTTCGCCGCATGTGTCATCGCACCTACATTATCCAAAAATATTATTTTAGCTGAAGTTTTTCTTATCATTATAAATCACATTATTTAGCACAAAATACGTTTTAACACAATTATAGATATGTTAAGCGATGTATTTAATTACGCTTTGAGACAGATTTCGTCGAAGCTATCGCATTCTTTTATGCTATATTTAGTCGGAGTTTTATTTTTTGACATATTAATGCATGTATACTTGAAATTATAATATAAGCTCGCATAGATAGCCGCTACGTTATAAATCCAAATGTATTATTTTTCCATGTATAATGACGCATTTGACTGAGGCTTTTTTTTCACATGTTTCTTGCCGTTTAATAAGTTTAATTGTACCATTAAAAACTTTCTTTCTTAAAAATTTCAATTCTTAAATTTTATTAAGCTTTAGTTCACTGATGAAATAAATTTAAATAATAAAATTTAAATTTTCTTTCATTGAAAAGATTATTTATGTATACGTTAATGAGATGTTTAAGTTTGTAGTAAATGAAAACTTAAATATATTGAAAAACACTAATTGAAAATTGAATGTTAGTTTATTTTCATTAAACTATCCATCAAAATTAATGCCCATGTTCATTACATTAAAAAAATTTGTAACTTACAAGGAAAGGGATTCAACTGTCCCTCTCCGAATTTAATGAGCAGTATGTTATTCCCCAGACAAAAATAAGCGACTCGTATTTTTTTATATGTGCCTATACGCACTTTTAAAGGATGAAACATTCCTTGGAAAAAAATGATTTTTCTCTTTTGTAGCGAATATCATTGGAAAAATCGATGTGGATTCCATAATCATTTCTCACTGGATAACTACAATACAGCATATTCGTATTTCATTTATTACAAAGAAATATAGTGTTTCAACAGTAGAAAATTTTCAGAAATGGTTGAGATTATGTCTACAAAAAAGTGAAACATCGAAGAAGGCGAAGACCGTAAAATCAGCCGGAAAGATGATGGCCACATTTTTTGAGATGCACGGTATAATTCATATCGATTATCTTCCGTCGAAACAAACTATCAATGGCGATTACTACGCAGCCTTATTGGACCGTTTCAATATTTTAAAGAAAAAATGTCTCCATTTGGCGAAGAAGAAAGTGCTTTTCCATCAAAACAATGTACGAGTTCACGTGCCCGGCACCAATGGCTAAATTCATCGAATTCCGCTATGAATTGCTTCTCCATCCAACATATTCGCCAGATTTAGCCTCCTACGACTATTTCCTGTTTCCAAACCTGAAGATATAA
Source organism: Atta cephalotes (assembly GCF_000143395.1). Taxonomy (NCBI): domain Eukaryota; kingdom Metazoa; phylum Arthropoda; class Insecta; order Hymenoptera; family Formicidae; genus Atta; species Atta cephalotes. Next base: position 3,716,136 of record NW_012130078.1, read on the forward strand.
TCCGGAGGAAAGAGATTCACCACCAGAGAGCAGCTCATCACCGAAACAGAGGCTTATTTTAAAGAATTGGACAAATCATATTAGGTGTAGTAAAAAGAAATCCATTATTTTTGCATGAAATTGAATGGAAAAATAATGGATTTCGTTTTACTACACCTAATATTATTCGGACGGCTTGAAAAAGTTGGAGAATCGTTAGATCAAGTGTATCGAGCTAAAAGGAGACTACGTTGAGAAATAAAAATGAATCAATAAAAAAAATAAATGTGTTTTACTATGTTTTCCTAAAAATTAATTGATTTGCCCTCGTAAATAGAAAATCAAATTTTATAATCAGTTTTTACAAGAGCGTTTAAATCAATTAAATCATTTACAGTATTATACTCTCTTATATTAATTTAAATATTATTTCGAATATTATATATTATTTGTTTATGTTAATTTACTGTTTATAGTTATAATTATGATATTAGTTATGATATTATTATAGTTTATAATTATGATATTAGACGTAATCGAAATTTGATACCATTTATTGTAAAGTATTTCTTCAATTGCATGTGAAACAATATGCGTAGATAATGTTTTAACATCTACGTATATTCCAACATCTTTAGCTATCAATTTTTATGCATTATTGAATTTTTGGTCTATATGAAAAGGCATTATAATCATTGGTATACTTTTCCAAATGGCTTTCTGTGTACATGAATCCAAATTGCTTTGACATTCTTATGAGCTGCACATAAAAATTTATTATAATAAAAATCTCAATTGTTATAATGAATCACTCATATAAACATTTTATTAGTTATATTAATACAATGCATTTTTTAATCTAATTTTGTCATCTAAAAATCATTTTTAGGAAAACCAGTTTTTATTTAAAAATGCTAACCAGTTATTATAAAAAAATTATAAAAAATAATAAAATATAATTATAACTCAAAAACTAAGATTACCTACAGATGTCAAAAAGAAACTGTTAAAAAAAACAAAATCGTTCAAACATTATTGTAGAGATAATAAGATATGTAAATCTAATGCAAAAATTACGAGTAAACGAGAATGAAATGACATAGATTGAAATGATTCAAATTTTCAGGAATACGCTTTTGAGAACGTTAAAATGAGTTCTTTTTGATTGCATTGCATTCTTATTCATTTATAAACAATGAGTATGAATAAAATACATTTCTATATCTCTTAATCTAAAAATAAAATCAACTTTTTTTCTATGTCTTGTGAGAATATTTTTCAATTCGATATAGGAAAAGCATTTTTTAATCATATCCCTAATTGGAAGAATGAACCACTACTTAGTACACATTCGAATAGATACAAACAGATTAAAATTTCAATCCATTTTAACCCATTCTCACTTATTCGGTTACTATGTTATATCATATTTATTATTAAAATAAAATTTTACTATAACTATAATTTAATTATGCAAGGGCCATTTAAAACTAAAATACATATATATGCGTTATATACAATGTTTTTGTTGAGTGTATTGCGAAACTTTAAAATGATAATTGAAACATTAAAATGATGATTGAAATAACAATTCGTCTCGGTAGTATCTAAAAATTAATGATTTCCTCAATTATAAATTGTATTCTAGTCAATTAATAATTTTATTTTAAATAATATCACAAAAAATATTTACAATTTCATAGACATGTTAATTGAATAAAGACAGATTAAATTATGAACTTAATTAAAAAGAATTCACACGTTAATGAATGAAAATATGAAAAAATGTCTATTTATGCAGAAAATATATATCGGTTATCACGTATTTTTCTAAAAAAATTAGAAAATGTACATAAAACTTCGCTTTGCGGCATCATTTTACAATTATCAGATTGTCATGTTGTCACGTTGTTGATATTTCAAATGACACTTCTATATCTAACTTCCATAATAATCATTGTTTTAATTTCGACAGAGCCAATAAAATAGCCTTAATTTTAAGGTGTAACCCGATAAATTTCTATTTCATTTGTTCCTAACAATATTGATGATAACTCCATTTTTTGCTCCATCAAGGATTGCGCGCATATTTTGTGAAATAATGGTTAACTAATATTTCGATAATAACTGTAATGTATTATATTACAGTTATAATATTGAGTGAGCAATTACAACTAACAGGTACATTATATATAACTTTGTATATTTACTAAAAATCGTTTTAAAAATTCGAAAATAAATACTGTAAATAATAATTTGATGAGACTATTTCATTAAATTTTTTCAGCATATATAATTTTTTGCTGATATGTATTTTTTGTATTTTTATTAATTTTAAACTAAGAAGAAAAATAAATGCATGTAAAACGTTTATACTTATAGCTAGCCTTCAGTTAAGCTACTTTACAAGTAGCTTGAGCGATTAAACATGATTGCTTCTTACCTATGAATTCAATAAATTATATTCGATCACTCAGCGAATATAGACTAACTATTTTGTTTGATGTAAATATAATATGTGCAAAATATAATATATATAATCTCTCTTACCTCGGGATATGTTACTATTTCGCCATTTTTGCCATCAATCGATTTTGGCCTGAGCATATCAGTTCTGCAATCTCTAAAAAATTTGGAGACAATGGAATCCCTGCTCGAATGCAGAATGACTATTAAGTAATACAATAGCAATACCATATTTTTCTATTTCATGTAATGAAATGGTCTAATTGCGTGGCCTACATATTTCTCAGCAAGCTGTTGCATAATAGGCAAGAAATAATAATGTCGTATAAAATCATCAACAGTAAAACATACAGTATTCCAGTTCTCTGCCACAAATGGGTTTCGCAGGTAAATATGCATAAGATCGAATAGTTGGATAACTTGGACCTCCTATAAGATCTTTGAGCCAAGGTACAGGGCTATACGAAATATATCCTACTATGGTGGTTTACCTTTAGCAATCTGAAAAACCACAAAAAGACAATAGAAATAGCTAAATCTAATTATTGTAATAAATAGATAAAATAAATTAAGCACTAATATTTAAGAAATTGCTTTATCCTTATCTTCCACAATCCGAATAAACATTCATTTAATGTAATATCCTGTATATAATATCAATCAATATCAAACTCAATAGTCTCGATTATTTCCAAAAGCTTATTCGCTGCTTTAGTTTTTACAACTGTGTCTCGTACACGAATTCCCCATTGATATGCAGAATACATCATATAAAGTGCACTATATTGTTCCCATTCCCGGATTATAATCCGCTTCAGATTCTTCCATTACTTTCATCAAACCATCGAATACCTGAAAATAATAAGTATTCTTTACTGTTGATGAAAAAATATATAGAAATATGAAAAAATATATTTAGGATTCAGTTAATGATTTGAGATATGTTCAATATAAAATAATATTTTAAAACAGAAAGATTATATTCTTTCGCATTTGTTTCACAAATTTAAAATAATCAATTTATATTCAAAACGTTTCAAGTTCCATAACATTTACTTATATCGTACGTCAAGTTCTGCGCAAGTTTATCTTTGATCTTAATCTCATGTGTGCTTACTACGTGTACATGATGACCTTTGCGAAACAATTCTTTCATCAAATTCATCGTCCAGACATGATGGCTAAGTGATAGAACAAGATCTATTAATAAAATTGACAATGGTTTCGATGTTGTCACGAGGCCGATTAAAATACAATACACAAGGAGCATCAAAATGAAGTAACTGGACATTGTTGTGGTAAACTTGAAAGTCTTCTACGTAGTCTTTAAATCAAATCTCAAGATTAAATGCCTCAGTATATTTTGATATACTTCCTCTTGTCTTCATTCTACGATCAACAGATTTTATCATATTAATTATCTCTCATTATGTAATGGCGTAGTATATACAGTAGCGCAACTCTCCTGATTTTTTTATGTTAGTCAAAATGGAGTGCGCATGCGTGAAATAAGTAAGTTGCTCTTTTCCTCCTTTTTTTTCCTCCTTTCCTCTCTCTCTCTCTCTCTCTCTCTCTCTCTCTCTACTCTNTNTATNTACTNTATNTATCTTCTTCTCTCTACTA
>NW_012130078.1:3721217-3728215 GCF_000143395.1 Atta cephalotes
GNNNTGANAATATNTNTCTCTTCTTCTTTCTTCCTTCTCTCTCTCTCTCTCTCTCTCTCTCTCTCTCTCTCTCTCTCTATCTCTATCTATCTATCTATCTATGTATCTCTTTCTCTCTCTATTTAAACGAGCGTTTAATGTTCCACTTAAATTTGTCTTTCAAGCATATAGCATATTTGGTTCAGAGTAGAAATTTAGAGGGACGTATTTGATGTATTGTCCATTTGATGAAATGTAGTGTGAAAAACCTCGAGAGATTTGTCTAATTTTTGTGAAAAAGTGATAAAGTAAAAATGTGAACAAAAATAACATAGAAAATGAAGCAAAAAAGATTTCTTTTTATTTATTGTATTTTAACTAATTTTTTGAACACATATTGTATGTGTATATAAATTTCTTTTATAACAGCTTCTGATAATATTTTCATAGGTATATTATTACATAATATTTCTTTATACAAATATACATTTTTAAGTTAATTTAACATTTTTCCTAATTTTTCTATATTTTTGTCAAAATATTTACAATTTATTGTTATTAATTTTCATAAAGTTTAAATTATTTCATTTCAATATTATGTTTACTCGCGTTGCATGCTCTAATATGCTCCAATATGTTCCTACAATATTACTTACTCACTTCAACGAATTCACTTCAACGAAACATTGGATTGCGATGCGAATAAATCTAGAGAGTTTTGCGAGGAATTTTTATAAAGTGAGAAAAGGATGGAAAGAGAAAGAAATTTAGATGGCAACGCTAGTAACTTACTTATTTCACGCATGCGCATTCCATTTTGGCCAACATTAATATCAAAATTATCAAGAGAGAGTTGCGCTACTGTGATAATGAACTAACAATATTATGATATCATTTGCTGGATAATTTAGGAATACGATAATACATAAAAAATAAAAGAAGAGTTGTAAATAAACTATTAATAATGTATATATAAATGTGTACATGGCTCGTAACATTTATTAGTTCCCTACTATTATAAATTATTATTGACATTGATTGAATTGATACATTTAATTTACATTAAATTGCATGTAAACAATTATTCGATGCAATGTTGAGTAGGTAACATATATCGATAATTATTAATTCTTCGATGTTGCTTTCGATGTTGGTACACACATACTTAACAAAAATTAAAGAACATACTCAAAACGCTCAAAATTGCACAATTCTTAAATCGAAACTTAGTAAAAAATCATCATAGACAAAAAAATAAGAAGAATATTAAAATATTACTTTAAACTACGATATGAACGCACAACAAGAAATAAAGGATGTTACGCACGCAATGCATGACTTTCAGGTTCGATTCCCGGGCAAGGTAATATTTCTTACAATAAAACTATTTATAGTTTTAAGTTGCTTAAGAATTATTATAAAGATAAACTTACGAGCATCATTATTAATAAATTGCTAGTCAATTTTAATTTATGATATTACTGCTCTAGACTTGTTTGGATTACGTTTCAAGTCTGAAAATAAATTCCATGCGCAGTTTGAAGGATTGTGGTATATAAATTCACGTAGAATTGCTTCAATATCAAAGATCCAAGTTTGGCTATTTAGCCTTTATTTCTTATAAAGTAGAAAAGCATTTTCGAGATTGAAACTTATACTTTAATATGCTTTTGACTATTTTTCCAAAAATCTTTATTTTTACTGTTATCCTTAAATAGCACATTATTAGGTTCTTTAAAATTGTGTACATTTAATAGTTTTCAATTCCATTGAAAATTTTTCTAAAAAATTTAATACTTTTACAAAAAGTACAAAATTTTATCTGCAAAATATTTTTTTTTAATTTTCTTACGATTTTTCTTGATCGATCAATTACTAGATTTTAAGTATGCATTTCTTATAATAAAATTTTTTAAATCGCAAAATGGATTTGGAATTCTCGAAATTTTGTAGTTTAATATGCTTTTGATTGATTATAAATTTAATTTTGCAGAATTGAGAAGATAACAAAATTTTTGCAACGATTTGTTGCCGAATTTCAACATTGAATATAAGAAATGCAGGTTTAGCTTTAAAGGTGCGTAATTCGGTGCTAAGAAAAATTTTTTTCTACGGAAATTTTTAAAGGACGTTTTATAGATAAAACACTGTACTTTTGTAAAAGTATTAAATTTAAAAAAAAATTTTGTATTGAGCTGCAGACTGTTGAATGCAGAAATATTAATCCCGCTCTACAATTATAAACGTAGTTGTAGTTGTAAGAATTAATCAATTGCACTTGAATATGAGGAGAATATCCGACTGTGATTGGTAAATTGTTACAACTATGACCACTTACAAACTACGTTTACGCAATTGTAGATCAAGCTCAAGAGTTTCGAGCTTTAAAAGCTTTTTCATTTTTTTTTTATCAATGATGATTTTTCACCAATTTTTGGTGATCCAAAAATTGTTAAATTTTGAGCGTTTTAAAAGTACTCTTTTTGAATTGCATATAATAGCATATCTGGTTTTTTTAATGGCATATCTCGTTTCCATTGCTTCCAAAGATACATGTGCTTAGTTAGTATGTTATGTTTCTTAATATCCAGTGTTTCGATTAAAAAAGTATTCTTTACAACACATTCATTTGAAAGTTACAATTGAATCGGATTGAGTACGTACTAAAGTATGTCATTAAAGTATGTCATACCAAAGTATGTCATCGTTATAGCGACACTGAAAAATTAATAATGTATATATGTACAATTAAATTTTGTGTAATTATCATAGATATCTGTAGATATCCATGATATCTATCATATCTATATCATAGATATTGGTCACTATATATGCAGAAAAGAAGAATGTTAGAGCCTAAAGAAAAATTTTTTAATTTTTTAATTTTTAGTTTCTTAGTTAATATAAAAGTTTCGAAATGTTAAACAAATTATATAATATAATCAATTATTAAATATGTCATATTAAAGGATAATTTAAACGGAATCGAGTAATGTATCGATTTATATGTATCTTGGAAAAACCCAAATCCAGAATATGAGACAAATTGTTATCAAAAATAAATCTCGTTTTATGATATTTATTAATGAAAAACATAGAAACTATTATTTTTACTGTTTTTTTTTATAATAATAATTTGGTGATAATTTGGTAATAAATGATGTTATAATTTTTTACCAAACCGTTATTATAAGTAACTATAAAACTATAGTTAGTAACTATAAAAATAACATCGTTACTTATTACTTTCCATCCCTGACAAAAAGTGAAGTAATAAAATATGAAGACATCTCGGGAGTTAAACAACAAAGACTATAGTTATAGCATATATAACTTGAAAACGATTTTAGAGCGATTTTGACACAAAATCTGATGAAATAATTATTTAGTTTTGAATTCGAGCTTTGAGTATAACATACTTATCAAGTTATATATGTTTACAAGTATTAATATACAAATACTAACAATGCAATTTTTGTTGCTTCATTCCCGGAATGTTGATATCTTATTTAATAATGTTTATATTTATTATCTTTAATAATATTATTTTGTACGAGTATTTCTATGATAATCGTCACTCGAATCCACAATTCTTTAATATAATTTGTACATACATCTCGGATCTTCTTCATATTAAAAACATTCAAGACTTAACATATCCTTTTTTATAGTATTAATAATAAGGCTCCTTTTTTATTATTAATTGATGTTGAATTAAAATCCTTGTATTCTGAATTCTTACAGATTTATTTACAGTGATACCAATACGAAATAAAATATATACATATATTTAATATATACATATGTATATGCATATAGCAGTGTGTTTATATATGTATGTATATGTTTAAATGCACACGACAAATGAATTCTTAAAGAATGTATAAATGTTTTAATCCAAAAATATTTTATGCTTAGTATAACGTCAAGAATAAACAATTTTCGACTAACAATAAATTATTCATAAAATAAAATAAATTTTATTCTTAATTCAAAACAAATTTTGTTAAATAAAAGATTAAAGTTGCACTCGTTCAATATTAAATACGCTTATATTAGCATTATTTTTTCTTCACTGATACCTTTTGTCAATTTATTTCAAATTCCCAGTATACTTCTCACTAATATCAAGATATCAGAAATGTTACGAGTAAGTGTCGATAGTTTTGTAAATGAAGTGCCATATTTAGAGCTTGCCTCTTAATGTGCACTAAATACAAGAACCCAAGGAAAAATTGAATCAAACTTGAGTTATATCCTGTATTAATGTTAGCTCAAAAACAAGTGAAATGTTGAAATCGTTCTACCAACCTCCGTTAACCGTATTGCGAATAAGAATGCAAACAGGTCAACTCGTCACAATGGGAGAGAACGATGGCTGCATATATATGCGGATCCGCCATGATGGATTCATTGCTCATCTCACTTATTAGGTGTACAACTTTGCTTCCGCCGTTTTTTTTCCGAAATTCGAGGTTTTATTGTAAAAAACTGGTTATACATTTATGATTCAAAGTATTGTCCATTGCTGGCCACTACTTTCTTCCATCTTTCGGATAGCGTACGAATCCCGCGTCGAAAAAACTGGTCATCTTTTGAGGCTATCCACGAATCGATCCAATTTTTTACTTCTTCGTAAGACCAGAAGTGCTGGTCAACCAGGCCGTGTGCCATTGATCGAAACAAGTGATAGAGGGAGCAACGTCTGGAGAATACGGCGGGTGGGGTAAGACTTCCCATTTCAACGTTTCCAAGTATGTCTTGACCACTTTCGCAACATGGGGTCGAGCATTGTCATGCTGCAAAATCACTTTATCGTTGTATTGCGGCCGTTTGTCTTTCAATGCTCGGCTCAAACGCATCAATTGCGATTCGATACCGATCGCCTGTGATTGTTTCAGTCGGTTTTAACAGTTCATAATACACTACGCCGAGCTGGTCCCACCAAATACAGAGCATGACCTTGGAGCCGTGAATATTCGGTTTGGCCGTCGACGTGGAAGCATGGAACTCCCTATGATTTTCTGCGCTTGGGATTATCGTAATGAATCCATTTTTCGTCCCCAGTCACAATGCGATGCAGAAATCCCTTCCGTCTTTACCTTTCAAGCAGCTGTTCACAAGCAAACAAACGCCGTTCAACATCTCTCGGCTTCAATTCGTACGGCACCCAATTTCCTTGCTTCTGAATCATTCCCATGGCTTTGAGGCGTTTTGAAATGGCTTGTTGAGTCACTCCCAATGATTGTATCAATTCTTCTTGATTTTGACACGAGTCTTGCTCAAGTAATGCCTCCAATTCTGCATCTTCGAAAACCTTCTCTGTTCCACCGCTATGTCGGTCTTCGACATCAAAATCACTGTTCTTGAAGCGTTGAAACCACTCACGACACGTTCTTTCACTAAAAGCCTCACCATAAGTATTTGAGAGAATTCGATGAGCCTCAGCCGCAGATTTCTTCATATTGAAACAAAAAATTAAAACCTCCCGCAAATGACAAGAATTTGGCTCGTAAACTGACATTTTCAATCGAGAATAACTTTATGATGCAGACACAAATCGACTAATTTTTCTATGGGGTTATGTTGACAGATGCCCAAGTTTATTGTATGACGTCTATGATCTATTTATTTCGACCACCACTTACCGCTAAAACCATCTATAGGAAAACGGCGGAAGCAAAGTTGTACACCTAATATTTAACTGTGATAACAGATCTGTCCGCGTGTATAGGCGCCTCTTCGTCGCAGTGACAAAGTCTATTCGCGCATCCTCATTTGCAATATAACTGACAAAAACAGGACGAGCGTGATATTTTATTCATTTTTAAAGATTGAATCATATTTAGGGGTATGTTCCACGAATGCAAGTTCACTTACAAAATCACCGTCAATCGTCATTCACTCACTTCCGACACCTTGATATTACTGAGGGGCCCTTATACACACTATTGCCGCATGTCAGCGAATTTTCAAATTTATAATTCTTAATCCAAGAATAAATAGTTTGTAAATAATGATTGAGTATGTTAGAACCATATAATGATTTTAGAAACAATAATACAATTTTTAAAATAAAGTATACTTTACATAAATCTATTTATTATTGATGTCAGAGAACATTTGTAATTGAAGAGAATATTTTATACTTAAATGAAAGTAAACAGCATTCAAGAATAAAAATATACGTGAATCATTTTTTTCTGTGTATGAATAAAAATATATTATACATATATATTATATCAATGACATAGAGAATGAATTGTATGATCCGTATATCAAAATAATCGATAAGAGAGAGGAATCATAGAAGACTGCCAATCTGTATCTTTTTCTATTCAACGATGTAATAGGAGAGAGAATGAGAAAGAGATTGGTCTTCCACAATCACTTTCTCTCATTATTATATCAACCATATTTGAGAAAGTTACATAATTAATTTCTCAATGCTGTATACTTCTGTATATTTCTAGACATGACTAAAATATTAATGCTTTATATGAAAGAGACATAAATCAACCTTGACTCTAGACACTTTTCAATTACAAAATGTGATACTTTACACTGCAATTGCGTATCATTCTGCTCTTAGCTTTGTTATCTATTACGTACACTGATATATTTCCTGACGTCAGAGACGCGATGCCTAGCGAGCGTGCAACGCTCGGTCAGAAATGATAATGAAATCGACATCGAATCGATATCGAAATTTAAATGATTAACTAATGCTTTACGTGAAAAGTCGTACAGCAAGAAGGGAAGATGGGGTTCGATTGTCCCTGCTGATGGCGTAAGACGTTAGAAAATAAATCAATTTACGCAATAAATAACAAAGGCAAAGAGCAGAATGAAGCAATTGCAGTATAAAGCAGTAAAGTGTGACTCTCTCTCTCATTCTCTCTCCCACTACACTGTTGAATGAAATGGAAAGAAATACAGATTGGCAGTCGTCCATGATTCCTCTCTCTTACTTTTATCGATCATTTTGACATATGGATCACAATTCATTCTCTATGTCG
>NW_012130078.1:3729915-3732586 GCF_000143395.1 Atta cephalotes
TATATATATATATATATATATATATATATATATATACTAAATATATGTATATTTTATTTCGTATTAATATCACTAAATCTGTAAGAATTAAAAATATAAGGATTTTGATTCAACATCAATTAATAATAAAGAGACTTATTACCAATATTGAATAAAAAGGATATGTTAAATTTTGAATATTTTAAATATGAAGAAGTTCTGAGATGTATGTACAAATTATATTAAAAATTGTATTTCAAGTAGATTCGAGTGATATGTCGATTATTATAGGAAAATTCATACAAAATCATTATTAAAGATAATAAATATAAACTTTTAAGTAATAAATTGTTAAGTAAGATATCAACATCTCGAGAATGAAGCAACAAAAATTGCATTGTTAGTACTTGTACATGTATTTGTAAACATATAAAACTTGATGAGTATGTTATATTCAAAGCTAGAATTCAAAACTAAATAATTATTTTATCAGATTTTATGTTGTTCGTCAAAATCCCTTTAAAATCATTTTCAAGTTATATATGCTATAATTATAATCTTTGTTGTTTAATTCCTGAGATATCATGATATTTTATTATTCTCTTTTTGTTAGGGAAAGTAATACATAAGTAATAACGTTACTTTTATAGTTACTTTATAATAACGGTTTGATGATAAAAAATTATAACATCATTATTAATCAAATTATTATAAAAAAATAATTATTATTACAAAAAAATAACAACAAAAATAACGGTTTTTATACTTTTCATTAATAAATATCATAACAAGAGATTTAGTTTTGATAACAATTTATCTCATATTCTCGAGTTTTTCCAAGATATACGTACATCGATACATTACTTCGCTCTGTTTAAATTTTTTAATATGATATATCTTTTAATATGATATATTTATTAATAATTGATTATATTATATAATTTGTATATTTCGAAACTTTTAACTAAGAAATCAAAAATTAAAAAATACAAAAATGCTTTCTTTGGGTCTTAATATTCTTCTTTTTTGCAAATTTAACGATCATAAATATCTATTGTATGATGTAGATATCATAGATATTTATGGATATCTATGATAATTACACGCAATTTAGTTTTGTTACACACAATTTAGTTGTTAATTTTGTACATCATATATACATTATTAATACAATTTTGTTTGCATGTTAATCCTTCGGTGCCGGTGCGGACTATAATAATAACATATTTTTGATATATTTTATTCAATTCAATACGATTTCTTGTAACTGATATGAAAATGAATATATTGTAAAGAATCCTTTTTTCAATCGAAACACTGAATATTAAGAAACATAATGTACTAACTAAGCACATGTATTTTTAAAAAGAATTGGAAACGAAAAACCAGGTATGTCATGATATACTACTCAACATAGAAAATACTTTTAAAATACTCAAAATTTACAATTTTTGGATCACCAAAGTTGGTGAAGAATTATCATTGATAAAAAAATGATAGAAAAAAAAATAAAAAGCTTTTAGAACTTGAAATTTTTTGAGTCTGACCTATAATTGCGTAATTTATAAGTAGTCGTAGTTGTAACAATTTATTCCTACAGTCGGATATTCTCCTCATATTCAGTGTAATTGGCTAATTCTTACAATTACAACTAGGTTTACGCAATTGTAGAGCAGGATTAATATTTCTGCATTCAACAGCCTGCAGCACAATACAAAATTTTTTTTTAATTTAATACTTTTATAAAAGTATTAAATTTACAATGTTTTAACTACAAAACAGCCTTTAAAAATTTTCTTAAAAAAAATTTTTCTTAACCAAATTACGCAACTTTTGAAGCTAAATCTGCATTTCTTATTACCAACATTGAACAACATTCGGCAACAAATCGTAAAAACAACAAATTGTAAAAATCTTTTATCTCCTCAATTCTGCAGAATTAAATTTATAAATAGTCAAAAGCATATTAAAATACAAATTTCGAGCTTCCAAATATTTTTTGCGATTTTTCGCCGATTTTTAAAATTTGATTGTAAGAAAAGCATAATTAATTTTAAAGTCTAGTAATTGATCGGTTAAGGAAAATCGTAAGAAAATTAAAAAAAATATTTTGCAGATAAAATTTGTACTTTTTTGTAAAAGCATTAAATTTTTTAGAAAAATGTTCTATCGAATTGCAAACTAAATGTATATAATTTTGAAGAATCAAAAATAATGTGCTATTTAAAGATACTGAAGAGTAAAAATAAAAATTTTTTGGAAAAATAGACAAAAGTATTAAAATACAAGTTTCAAGCTCGAAAATGATTTTTAGTTTTTAAGAAATAAAGGTTAAATGGCCAAACTTGGATCTTTGCTACTGAAATAATTCCATGTATATATACACCACAATCCTTCAAACTGCGCACCGAATTTCTTTTCAGACTTGAAACGCACTTCTAACAAATCTAGAGCAGTAATAAATTAAATTGACATGCAATTTAATAATAATGATGCTCGTAAGTATATCTTTATAATAATTCTTAAGCAACTTAAAACTATAAATAATTTTATTGCAAAAAATATTATCTTGAACGAGAATCGAACCTGGATGCATGCATTGCGTGCGTGATATTCTTTATTTCTAGTTGTGTATTCATATCGTGTTTAAAGTGATAAAAAAGTAAAAAAATATATATATATATTTATTTTA
>NW_012130078.1:3734953-3742672 GCF_000143395.1 Atta cephalotes
AGAGAGAGAGAGAGGAAAGGAGGAAAAAGAGCCGGAGCAACTTATTTATTTCACGTATGCGCACTTCATTTTGGCTAACTTAAAATCAGGAGAGATGAGCTGTATACTGTGCCATTACATAAAGAGAGATAATTAATATGATAAAATCTATTGATCGTAGAATGAAGACAAGAGGAAATAAATATACTGAGGCATTTAATCTTGAGATTTGATTTAAAGACTACATAGAAGACTTTCAAGTTTACCACAACAATGTCGAGTTGCTTCATTTTGATGCTCCTTGTGTATTGTATTTTAATCGGCCTCGTGACAACATCGAAACCATTGTCAATTTTATTAATAGATCCTTCCATCACTTAGCCATCATGTCTGGACGATAAATTTGATGAAAGGATTGCTTCGCAAAGGCCATCATGTACACGTAGCACACATGAGACTAAGATCAAAGATAAACTTGCGCAGAACTTGACGATGTAAGTAATGTTATGGAACTTGAAACGTTTTGAATAAAAATTGATTATTTTAAATTTGTGAAACAAATGCGAAAGAATGTAATCTTTCTGTTTTAAAATATTATTTTATATTGAACGTATCTCAAATCATTAACTGAGCTCCCAATATATAGTTTCATTTCTATATATTTTTTTCATTAACAGTAAAGAATACTTATTATTTTCGATGGTTTGATGAAAGTAATGGAAGAATCTGAAGCGGATTACAATCCGGTTGAATGGGAACAGTATAGCACATTTTATATGATGTATTCTGCATACCAATGAGGAATTCATGCATGTGACACAGTAAAAACAAAAGCAGCGAAAAAGCTTTTGGAAATGATCAAGATTGTTGAGTTTGATATTATATTACAGGATATTACATTAAATGAGTGTTTATTCGGATTGTGGGAGGTAAGGATAAAGCAATTTCTTAAATATTAGTGCTTAATTTATTTTATCTATTTATTACAACAATTAGATTTAGCTATTTCCATTGTCGCTTTATGGATATTATTTTTTAGAATGTTAAAGATAAACCCATAGTAGGATATATTCCGTATAGTCCTACACCTTGGCTCAAAGATATTACCGGAGGTCCAAATTATCCAACTATTCGTCCTTATGCATATTTACCTGTTGCGAAACCTATAGGTTTATGGCAGAGAACATGGAATACTGTATGTTTTACTGTTGATGATTTCATACGACATTACTATTTCTTGCCTATTATGCAACGGCTTGCTGAGAAATACGTAGGCCACGCAATTAGACCATTACATGAAATAGAAAAAAACGGTATTGATATTGTACTACTCAATAGTCATCCTGCATTCGAGCATGGAATTCCATTGTCTCCGAATATTTTGGAGATTGCAGGACTGAATGCTCAGGCCATAAAACCGATTGATGGCGAAATAGTCGTAACATGTCCCGAGGTAAGAGAAATTGTATATATTATATTTACATCAAACGAAATAGCTTGTCTATATTCGAGTAATCGAATGTATTTTGTTGGATTCATAGATAAGAAACAACATGTTTAATCGGTCGACAAGTAGATTAACTGAAGACTAGCTACAAGTAAATGTTTTACATGCATTTATTTTTCTTCTTAGTTTAAAACTGTAAAAATTGCAAAAAATACATATTAGCAAAAAATTATATATATATACTCAAGAAATTTAATGAGATGGTCTCATCAAATTATTATTTATAGTATTTACTTTCGAATTTTTTCGAACATTCGAAGAACGATTCTTAGTAAATATACAATGTTACATATAATGTACTTGTTAATTGTAATTTCTCATTCAATATTATAACTGTAACATAACACATTGCAGTTATTATCAAAATATTAGTTAACCATTATTTCACAGGATATACGCGCATTCCTTGATGGAGCAAAAAATGGAGTTATCATAGTATCGTTAGGAACAAATGTGAGATGGAAATTTATCGGATTAGACAAAATTAAGATTGTTTCATTGGCTCTATCGAAATTAGAACAACGAGTATTATGGAAGCTAGATATTGAAGTACCATTTGAAATACCAGACAATCTGATGATTGTAAAATGGATGCCGCAAAGCGAAGTTTTATGTACGATGTAATTCTTAAAAAATATAAAAAAAAACGTGATAACCAATATATATTTTCTCCATGATTAGACATTTTTTCTTTTATTAACACATGAATTCTTTTTAATTAAGTTCATTTAATCTATCTTTATTCACAATTACCATAAAATGTCTATAAAATTGTAAAAACTTTTTTTGTGATATTATTTTAAAAAATAGCATAGAATATAATTTATAATTGAGACCATTAATTTTTATATATTACCGATGCGAATTGTTATTTCAATCATCGTTTTAGTGTTTCAATATAGTTTTGCAGTACATTTGTAACAAAAATATTCGTATATAACGCGAAGAATATATGAATATTTTAATTTTAAATAGCTCTTGGATAATTAGTTATAGTAAAATTTTATTTTTATAATAAATATGGTATAACATAATAACCGAATAAGTAAGAATGGATTAAAATGGATTGAAATTTAATAATCTATTTGAATGCGTACTTCAGTAGCATATGATTCATTCTTCCATTTATTTGGATATGATTGAATTAAAAAATTGCATTTCCTATTTCGAATTAAAAAATATTCTCACAAGACATAGAAAAAAGATATTATTTTTAGATTAAGAGACATAGAAATGTACTTTATTCATATGCTTATAAATGAATAAAAATGCATTGCAATAAAAAAAAAATCTCATTTTAACGTTCTCAGAAGCATATTCCTGAAAATTTGAATCCATTTCAATCGATGTCAATTCGTTCTCGTTTACTAGGGAGATTTTTGCATTAGATTTATGTATCTTATTATCTCTACAATAATATTTAAATGCTTTTTTTTTTAACAGTTTTTTGTTGATATCTGTAGATAATCTTAGTTTGGAGTATTTGATTATATTTTATTATTTTTTTACAATAACTGGTTTGGTAGCATTTTTAAATAGAAACTGGTTTTTCTAAAAATGATTTTTAGATTTCAAAATTAGATTAAAAAATGCGTTGTTTATTAATATAACTAATTAATATAATTAATAAAATGTTTATATGAATGATTCATTATAACAATTGAGATTTTTATTATAATAAATTTTTATATGCAGCTCATAAGAATGTCAGAGCAATTTGGACTCATGGTGGTCTTCTCAGTACACAGGAAGCCATTTGGAAAGGTGTACCAATGATTGTAATGCCTTTCTATATAGACCAAAAATTCAATGCACAAAAATTAGTAGCTAAGGGTGTTGGAATATACTTGGATGTTAAAACATTGTCCACGCAGACTGTATTACATGCAGTCGAAGAAATACTTTACGATGAAAGGTATCAAATTTCTATTACGTTTTAATACCATAATTATTATATATAGTAAATTAATATAATCAAATAATATATAATATTCGAAGTAATGTTTAAATTAATATAAGATAGTATAATACTATAATTGATTTAAACGCTCTTGTAAAAACTGATTATAAATCTTGCTTTTTCTATTTATGTATTTTATTATACTCAATTTTACTTTTAATTAATCTCTTAATATCATGTTATGGGAACAATATACTTAAGTGTAGCATATTCAACCTAATTCAATTGCTTATAACTTTCATAAAAATGTTGTTAGGCTTATAACTTTCATAAAAATATCATACGAATATTGTTCCATCGAAACGTCAGATATACATATGATTCTGTACTACCAGCGTGCGTACTACCACACACACAGGCATATGAGAGAAGTCGGCCACGCTCGGCCAACGAGCAATAGAACTGAAATGATGAAATTATATTAAGTATTTTTGCATGTTATTCTGCTTCCTCTCTTTGTAAGCTTCTTCTAACGAAATTTAGATCAAGTGTCATGCCAATGTATTTCGCAAGATTAGAGTATGAAATTATTTGGTTGTAATTGGCAACCGAGTCATCTTTTTTAGAGTAAAATTTTACATCGTGATTTGCTTTCATTAAGCGTGATGTCCCAAGTAACAAAATGACGTTTTAATAACGTTATATTGGCTGCGTTCGGTAGAAAGAGATTAGTTCGGCAATTCTTTAATATGATTGATTCTTGTTTCAGCTTGTTTTTTGCTGGATCTAAGTGTAATATAAGACATTAAAAAATTAATGATCGCTTTTTGATTAGTTTTTCTGCTGAACATATCCATTGATATTAAAGATATCATTTGATGTCACCTTGCTATACTTTTGAAGTACTTTTATTAGTAAAAAAATTAAAAGAATTAAGTTAATTGTAAAAATTATAAGCAGTGAAAAAAACATTTAAAAAGTTGAAAAAGTTAGATATGCTCATACGGAATTTAAAATGTAATCTATACGAACGTAAGATTATATTAATAGTAATACATATTTGTTGCAGACATACAAGAAACATGAAATAATTATCTAGTGAATTCCGAGATCGACCAATACCACCGTTAGATTTAGCTATTTGGGGCATTGAATATGCAGTCCGACATCCAAATAGAACTTTAGCAACTCCACTTAGATATCAAAGCTGGATGGAACAAAATCTAATTGACGTTTATGCATTTTTATTGTTTAATTTTATTATAATATTGTTAAGTATATTCTTAATAATAAAAATATTTATTAAGTTTTATTATCAGATATATACCACATTTAACAATAAATTACATAAAAGGAAACAAGCTTGAAAGAGAATGAGAAAGAAAGAGAGTTATTGGTAAATATCAACAGACACTACATATATCTATATTATACTTACTTCAATTAATGTTAATCTTACTGTAATATTATTGCATTATTATTAATTAATGTTATTCCAAAAAAGTAAAATTAATGTACAAATATAAAACTGTAATAATATTCTTAAGACTTCCATGGGTGCTTTCTATACAAAGATTATGCATTTTGTGAATATCATTTTGTTCGTAATTAATCTTATTAAGTAATGTACTTAATAAGAATAAGTAATGAGCAATAACTACTTCTCCTTTTCCTTATCTGCACTTTCCAAGAGTATTTGCTTGTTATTATCCGATAAATGATTGAAAAATCCATTTTTTTCAGTACGATATTTAAACTTATTTTTTGTATTCTTATGCCATAAATTAGGTTCAATCATTGAGTTAATTATGGGAATTGAGAGATATAACCAGGATTGGCAATGTTACCTCATAAAAATAACTCGTTATTGTTACCGTTCTTTTTGCTAAAAAATAACCAGTCGTTATTTTTTCATTTCTTTTTTTACTTGACACTAATAGAATATATACAGATTTTTGGTAAATGTAAAAATGATGTCAAAATTCTATTTATCTTTTTTTTTAGTAGAGAAATAGAACTCAAAAAATATATGCCTATAATAAACATTGTGCATTATTTTCATGAATGAAATAGATACTGTCATATCACATAATGTATACATTGTTTGTAATTTTTTATATTTAAATAAATTTATTTTTTGTATTAATTGTAATAAAATATCTTTAAATTACACGTTAAACTCTTAATATATATATATATATATATATATACAATTTTCTTTTACTGTGCATGATGGATCACTGCTTATGGGTGATCAATTTCCATAATTTTCCAAATATATAAAATTATGAATAGATACTTATATATATTTTAACATCTTTAAAAATTTATGAAGTTGTACATTTAAAAAGGAGGAAAGGATAGAAAGAATTATTTAGTCAGATGCAGTATTCCGAAAGAAAGAAACAAGATATGAATGACTCATCGTGAATGAACTCTAAGGGTAAAATGATATTATAATAAAAAAAATAGTATTGTTTCTGTAATCTGCATTATAAACATATGTAATTTGTGAGATATAACACAGAAAAAATTTTATTTTAAGAAATTAAATATATTGTAAAGATTATATCTGAGTTAATCTATACGTGTAAACTGTAAATACAATGAAAAAAAGGTATGATCGCGTGATTTAGACCAATTCGATTGTTAATGTTTTATCTCTGTTTTCTAGAGTTACAGTTACACACGACTAAATTTTTACGTAATTAGAAATAAAGTATCGATAAAAGTAACTAGTAAAATTGTTATCATTACCCCAAAAATGTAATTGCATGACCATGAACATTATTCAGAAGAAAATGTAACGTCGTTACTTATTCGTTACCGAAAAAAATTAATTTGTAACGATAATAATGTTACAAATAACGCGTTATTTGCCAATTCCGGATATAACCAATGTGATATATGTTTACATGTTATTTATTTGTACTTATATTTATTATACTTGAGCAAGGACTCGGCCTTGCTCTCATGCGAAGTCTCGATTTCGTAATACTCGTAATGCTGTGTCGCTCTGTAACGCAGTGTCGTCTTATAGCGCTCGTAATATTCTGGCATCACCCTCGGAGAGTATCGAATTTTATAGAAAAATTCGAGGCTAATCGCGGCCAATCGTCGTGTTTGTCTAGATGCGAAATTCACTGATTGACTGCTAAACAAATTACTTAGCAGAAAGAAAGAGAGAAAGAGATGCACACAGAAAGAATACTCCTAACATTTAGATAACTCTGTACTATTTCCTATGTGCTTTAAATATCGAAAAATTTCAATAGATTTTGTAAAAAATAGTCGATTACATTTAATCTATACAGAATTTAATAAATTAAGTTCTTTTATAAAAGAGCATTAAAAGAATTAATTACCTTCACTAATACAATATATATATATTAGGTGTACAACTTTGCTTCCGCCGTTTTTTTTCCGAAATTCGAGGCTTTATTGTAAAAAACTGGTTATACATTTATGATTCAAAGTATTGTCCATCACTGGCCACTATTTTCTCCCATCTTTCGAGTAGCGTATGAATCCCGCGTCGAAAAAACTGGTCATCTTTTGAGGCTATCCACGAATCGATCCAATTTTTTACTTCTTCATAAGACCGGAAGTGCTGGTCAGCCAGGCCGTGTGCCATTGATCGAAACAAGTGATAGTCAGAAGGAGCAACGTCTGGAGAATACGACGGGTGGGATAGGACTTCCCATTTCAACGTTTCCAAGTATGTCTTGATCACTTTCGCAACATGGGGTCGAGCATTGTCATGTTGCAAAATCACTTTATTTGTATTGCGGCCGTTTGTCTTTCAATGCTCGGCTCAAACGCATCAATTGCGTTCGATACCAATCGCCTGTGATTGTTTCAGTCGGTTTTAACAGTTCATAATATACTACGCCGAGCTGGTCCTATCAAATACAGAGCGAAACCTTGGACATCAAAATCATCGTTCTTGAAGCGTTGAAACCACTCACGACACGTTCTTTCACTAATAGCCTCACCATAAGTATTTAAGAGAATTCGATGAGCCTCAGCTGCAGATTTCTTCATATTGAAGCAAAAAATTAAAATCTCCCGTAAATGACGAGAATTTGGCTCGTAAACGACATTTTCAATCGAGAATAACTTTATGATGCAGACACAAATCGACTAATGTTTCTATGGGGTTATGTTGACAGATGCCCAAGTTTATCGTATGACGTCTATGATCTATTTATTTCGACCACTTACCGCTAAAGCCATCTATAGGAAAACGGCGGAAGCAAAGTTGTGTATTCATTTTTCTTTATATATATATATATATACATATATATATATATATACAATAAATATATACTAC
>NW_012130078.1:3745519-3754034 GCF_000143395.1 Atta cephalotes
TTGAAACGCAGAAGATTTAAATTTTAGTATACATTTATTAAATTTAAATCTTTTGCGGCACGAACTTTCCGGACAATCCAATACATGCATAAAAAATTTTTTACCGAGACTGCGCATAAAATTCATGTAACATGCAAGAGTCATATAAGATTCATGGATTATAAGCATCACATGCTTATAAGATTCATATAATGTGTAAGATTCGTGCAAAATTCTTGATTTACCTACGTATCATATGCGATATATTCTTATACGATATGTTCCTGTTCGAAATTCGTATGTGAAAATTTTTGGAAAATCTCACAAGAATTTTTTTTGTAAGATTTCACAATAGGAAAGCCCATGTTTTTCTTCGAGTCATTATGCAATGTCGCCACATTTTTATTAATAGTGTTCTAATAGTACTCCTAATAGATATTCATAATCTTGAATCCAGAATCGATTTATTAACAACATTTTAACAAATATAATTGTCAAGTTTTAAATTTATATATTATTGAATTAATTAATTCAATTAATTAAATTTATATATTTACATATAAAATTATTGTATAAAATGTAACTATGGCGTGCCATATCACCTTTTCCTCTGCTCTGTATATATCTTTGTATATATTTTATGAATTATTGTATATATTTACAAGGATTTTTGAAAATTTATTATAAGAATTTAATTATAGATAATATAATTATAGATAATATATAAAGATCTATAATTTTTAAATTATAACGAGAAATATATATATTTTTTATTTTTTTATATATTTTATATTGTTATTATTTTATAATAATAACAATAATATCATTTTATTATCATAATAATTAACACAGTAATCGAAACATTTATTCGAGTAATACTATATAAATAAATATAAATAACATAAATAATATAAATAATAATATAAATAATTAAATATTGAAATGTTTCTTTATTGATCCTTTCGATTCGATGTCTCGAAAATAGCGCACTCTACGATACTTTGCACTGTTGTGCACTACCAGAGTAAATATTTTTGTAATAGTAATACTAGGTACATGAAAGTGCTTGCGTATTTACTAATAATATAATTAATCGTATTAATAAATTTTATCATATATGTAATAATGAGTGAAAAACGTGAACACGAAGGCAGTGATACGGAAGACGGCTGGATTGGACCGTTACCTTCAGAAGCTGCTCCACAAAAGAAACAACGAGGTTAACTAACCTAACTAAGATTGTTGTCATAAATTTTTCATAATTTTAATAAATACTAAGTGAAATTCTATTTATCTGTTATTGTTTTTTCACTTTTTATTCTCCTGTCATATAATTATTTTCTAATAATTATTTTCTAATAATTTAATACGAATAAAAGTAAAAAAAAAGTAAAAAAAGCTTCTCTACTCCACAGAGAAAATTTTGATTTTTCTATTGTCTCTGAGATCTTTATTCTTTATGCTTATATATATAATATTTCTTGAGATAAAAAGATTACATTTTACTTTAAAAAATTATATATATCATTTGAAATTTTATTTCTTTTAATTTTTTAGTCTTGGAATATGAACAAGTTTATATAGATAATTTGCCATGCTGCGAATGTTACGAAAAATCTTATATGCATAGGGATGTCATTACTCATATTTTAGTAACAAGGTTAGTATTGTAATAATAATTATAATAATGTATAACAGTTATTTTTCTCAAAATCTTATTTACATTTATATTGATACAGGTCAAATTTCGTGATAACTGCCAGCTGCGATGGACATGTAAAATTTTGGAAAAAGCAGGAAGAATTAATAGAATTTGTAAAACATTTTCGAGCTCACTTAATGGCAATACAATCAATATCTGCTAGCTGCAATGGTGTTCATGTATGTTCAGTCAGCATAGATAAAACTATGAAAATATTTGATGTTATTAATTTTGGTAAGTATTAAAGTTTACAGGTGACTCTCTTTTCAGATGTAGAGGACATATTTAATTTATTCTGTTATATATGCTATTTAAGATATGATAAACATGATAAAATTAGACTTTGTGCCACTTTGTACTGAATGGGTTTATTCAGCTGGCGATGCTATAGCTGCTGTGGCAGTATCTTCACAAGAATCAAATAAGATATATATTTATGATGGTCAAGGATCAAGTATGCCTTTACACGTATTTGAAAAACTACATACTAAACCAGTTGTCATAATGAAAGTAAGTCAGGCTATAATAGAAAATCAATGAAAAGAAATATGTTAAAATAAGAAGAGAGAATAATATGTCTTTCTTTTGCAGTATAATCATGTATATGAAACATGCATTTCCGTCGATAGAGCTGGAATATTGGAATACTGGACAGGTCCAAAAATGGAATATAAATTTCCCAAATGTATATCATTTGAATCAAAATTGGACACTGACCTGTTTGAGTTTGCCAAAAATAAGACTTATCCGTGCGGTTTAGCGATATCGCCTGACGGTAAACGATTTGCGTCCCTCAGTGGAGACAGAAAAGTTAGGATTTTCAATTTCCGAACGGGCAAATTATACAGAATATTTGACGAAACACTGCAGAGATTTAGCGAATTACAGCAAACTGTACAGCAACTTCCAAACATGGAATTTGGACGTAGGTGAGATGTTTGCATTTTGTGTAATCGAAGTTAAATTGATTCCAATTGTTTAATAACTATTACTTTAATTTCTATTATTATCATAGAATGGCAGTCGAGAGAGAACTGGATAAAACCGAAACAAATTTGGGAAATATTATTTTTGATGAGTCTGGTTATATTATTCTGTATCCTACCATGTTGGGTGTCAAAATGGTGAATCTTTACACAAATCGTTGTATTAAAATCATAGGAAAGCCAGAGAACATACGACCAATGCGGCTAGCATTATTCCAGGTATTGAATAAAAATCTCATCATTAAAGCATTAGTCATAAAGCAACAGATATAATAAATATGTAATTCAAAATAGGGAAAAGCGAGGAAGACTACTGCCGCATTAACTGTCGAGATGGAGGCTTCCGAGAATCCCACAATGGAAATGAATCGGCCAGATCCAACATTGTTTTGTACAGCTCACAAAAAAAATCGATTCTATATGTTCACGAGACGAGAACCGGAAGACACAAAGAGTCAGGAATGCGACCGCGATGTATTCAATGAGAAACCTTCTAAGGAGGACATCATATCTTCCACGGAGGCCACAAACATGCAAAAGATATACGACACGGCGATAATCCATACGGCGCTCGGCGATATCCATTTGAATCTCTTCGGCAAAGATGTTCCCAAGACAGTGGAGAATTTCTGCGTTCATGCGAAGAATGGTTACTTTAATGGTCACATATTTCATAGAGTTATCAAGGGTTTCATGATACAAACGGGCGATCCAACTGGGACTGGTACTGGTGGTGAGAGCATATGGGGAGGCGAATTCGAAGATGAATTCAAGCCAAACTTGAAGCATGATAGACCATATACTCTGAGTATGGCAAACGCAGGGCCAAATACGAACGGCAGCCAGTTTTTTATTACATTGACACCGACAGTGAGTACACATTTTTTTAACAAGTTTTCAGAAATTGATTATACATGTTCTTTAGATTTTACTTAAATATCTTGTTTGTTTTTAGCCCTGGTTAGATAATAAGCATACCGTATTTGGTCGAGTTCATAAAGGAATGGAAGTCGTTCAGAATATCAGCCAAGTAAAAACAAATCCTAAAACTGATAAGCCTTACGACGACATACGAATAGTTAGCGTGACTGTTAAATAATTTTATATAATAAAAATCAAAAAACATTAGTATAAAATGTATCAATACATTTCCCTTCTTAATAATTTCATGCTTTGTATATTTATGATGTCCATTTACTTTTGCGCCATTTGATATAATAATCCTCTGATGAAGTTATATGCTCCCGTGGCACAAACGAATAAATTGACGCTCAACAAATTATAATTCTTTGGTATAATGACCATTGAGTATCTAGAATTGTGCAAATTCAGATGAGTCAGATTTATTAATTTTCTAATAAATCATAAAATCTCAAATAAAAGATATTTATATACCTTGACCAAATAGCACCTGTAACCGCAAGACTCGCGGTTTGGCTGAGAGAAATCGTATCTACAGATCGATTAATATCTCCTATGCCCGCTATAACCAGACCCCATTTAAACGTTGGCGCCCAGAAGAATATGGTTGTCGGACCTGACAAATTGATTTTTTCTCGGAGCATTTTGATAAACAATTTTTTGATAAACAATAATAAGATTAGAAATAAAACTGTTTATGTTAGATATACTTTAAATACTTTAATTTTTTTTTACTTTTTTTACTTTAAATACGAAGCGCTACTACGTCTGAAGGTTAAGATGTTGAACTATTATATTCATTTAAATGAATTAATTTCAGAAATTATAATTGCGTGCCGATATGGATGTCGGGCAACGCAATCAATCTGAAATATTAATAATCCTCCCAAATTTCTCAAATTTCTCAAATTTAATCTTAAAAAACTGTAATAAATTTATTGCGAAAAATATTGTCTCAGTCGGAAATCAAACCCAGATCTCTTGCATTCCATGCATCCTAAGCCTTTATTTTTTGATAAATTTAGGCGTAATCTCTTTCTCAGAAAAAATTTAATTGAACAAGCCATACCTGCAGGATGCAAAAATGCGGCGCGAAATTTCTCGGGTAGGACCGAAGCGATCTTTAACATTAATCTTTTATAAGCACTGGGTGATGCCATAATTACTTCCGTGTACAATTATTCTGCCAAATTGAATAAATATATTTTATATAATATAAAAATTATATGAAATCTTCATAATATAGTCTGTAAAAAAAGATATAAATAACAACTATAATATACATATATATAATATACATACAATTTCGATAATGACTTCATTCAGAATTAATATACACTGAGTACCAAATATTTTAATTGTCCATGCATCATTATATTTATAAATTGTAATTATTTGTGAAGCCTAAGGACTGCCAGCTAACATTCAATTAATGTGCAAATCACTTTCTTAATTTTTGAAATAGTTTGCGAGATATTTTACACATACATTCTATACTCTTATTATATTATAATCATAATAACCTATTTTGTAAATAAGAATTTATGAAGAAGCAACAATGAAAGAATTTAGAAAAAAAAACTTAAAAGAAAAAGAAAGGTAGCGAGGTATCAGGCAATAACGGAATAAACATATTAATATTTTATTATTTATTTATTATTTCCATATGTAGAATTAGTTGCATAATTCTTGCAGCAATGATATAGTCCACTACGTATCACAGTATCAATATATATAATTTTTTTGTATTAAACTGCAATTTCATGTCGACAAAATTATCTGTCACGAAAATTTGGCCTGCAGAATTAAAAAATGAAATACAATTAAATTTAAATAAATTTTAAAAATAACGAATAAAATTGAGATAAAATGTCTATAATAATAAAAGATATATCTTACAAGAAGAAACCATTGAACGAGATGGAAGATCTGAAGTATCTGATATGTGCTATTGACAGTTGGTACGTGCAATTTAATTTAGGAAATTCCAATGAATTTTAACGATCAAAATTATCGCGTGTTTGGTAGAAGAGAAACAATTAATGTTTAATTCCTGGCAATTATTAACCGTTCTAGTTTCAAAGTATAATATTTATAGCAAATACCCAAGCATTCCATCGCCGCCGTCGAACAGCATAATTTTACCCCCGAGAGTTGAAGAAAGCCTTCCATCCAGGAGATCGCCTTGCGTTCCACCCCCTCGATGTTATCCGATAATACCTGAGCCTTGTTGCCCCCAGTTGCCACTTCCGATATACTTTCCTTACTGCAATCCTTGCAGTCCATTACCGTATTATTCAAGCAAATAGAAGGATCAAGAAACTCAAGAAAATAAAAAACGTATAAAATTAACTTATTGATTGTTACGTCTTTTACATATAAATGACGTCCAATTTCATGAAAAACTCTCAGAAAGCTATACACATTTTCTTTTTTATAATTTATTTCCTTTTTGCCTTAAAACATTTAAGATTTAAATATTAATAGAGTCTGTAATATTTTCGACATAAAAAAGTAAATTATGAAAAAAAACATATTGACTTCCTAGAAATATTTCACAAGATTATATAATATTTATGAAAGATATGCAATCAGTGTGTTAAGACATTATATAATATTTATTTTAGTTTATGCACTGTTTATTATTTTGGGATAAGAGAGTGGGATAAGTATAAAGATCAAAAAGGAAATCCTTTCATGACTGAAATAAAGGAAGGAAATTTATTAAAAATTCATATAAAACATTCATGTTTTGCTTGATTTTAACGAAAAATCTGTACGTATACGATCGACAGAATCTAATCAAAATATCGGATATCTTTTTCTCTTTTTGGAAAAAACGAAATCAATGCAGTCTCATAACGGTGGTCCATTTCGACATCATATAGTCTGTTTTCTGTTCTTGCACTAGACTGCACTAGAACGTTCTTTCTCGTTTTCGACAAATGTCAAACATATACCTATCTCACTTTAATTTCCAAAAGTGTAGTACACTAGTTTAGCCGCAGAAAACAGATCTATAAAATAATATCGCGTCGCGTATTTCACAGAATTGCATGATATGTTCCAAATAAAAGCATCACTGCCGTTCTTATAAACAATATCAATGATGAATAAATACTATTATGATACAGACAGAATCGTATTCGTACCTCACGCGCATCTATCATAGCTTAAATATCGATAGCAAATAATCGAGGCTACTTTGCTTACGAGATTACTTTACTTGATCGTTTGTGTGTTTATTTTGTTCCCACCAACACAGCAGGAATATTATCTATATTTCTGTATTTCTCGAGGATTCCGACGTTGGCGAACGTATCTTTATACTGATTATATTTTAGCATATACGTTCTCCTTTAAGTTCAAACAATTCGTAATCAAAGGTTGCAATCATTGCAGATTTCAGCGAAACCATTTTTTTTTTTTTCAGAAAAATGCTGTTATGAATTTTCCCGATTATGTCTCGATTCTTTTAATCAAATAATTTTTATCTGCTATTGGAGTTGTATCTTTGATCTATTGAGGGGGAACACCATCCCAGAAATGATAATCGAATCGATGTCGTTTCGACGTCGAAAGCATCAAATCGACGTCGATCGATGTCGATTCCATTATCATTTTTTGACTAGGAGCCTTGAGACCTAAAATTAAATGATATCTAATTTTGGCAATTTTTTGTATTTTGTAATTTAGTAAACTAAATAAAATCAAGTAAAAATTGTTTTTAAGGGCTTTACTATATGAATTTTCTTGAGAATAGAACTTAAGAGTACAAACAATTTGTATTTTTAATTTTTATTCACACAAAATGGCGAGTGCATAATGCACATATAGTGTACACGGAATTTTCTACTATTTTTATGTGGAACAAAAATCCTAAACTTTTTATATCTACATATAATTTTTTATATCTACATTTTTTATCTACATTTTTTATCTACATTAAAGCTAAAGAAACGACGTAGGATTATTTCAAAATAATTATTTTTGCAAAAATGATAAATGTTCAAAAAAAAGCATTACACTTTCGATCAAAAAATTTCATCTTTAAATGTTAATAATAAAAAAGATTTTAATATATCGCAAAAATCCTACTTTTCTAGATTAAATATTTAGAAATATCTGAGAGTAATTTGTACAAATTTCAAGTGAACCGATTAAGAATTGTAAAAAGTTATCGTGTACATCATATTTGTAAACCTCGTTTTGAGAAAAACGCAAATTTTAAAGTTTTCAGCTTATAAAATTATAAATCGGAATTATGCCTTTAGTCTGCAATGTCTGCGCCATACATTTTACAAGTGGCAATATCTATTTGCCAAAACTTGTTTCTTTGAAAATTTGAATTTCCTTTTATCTGTGGAACTCTGCTGCACGATATCCGCTTGCAAACTCAGCGACGAGACAATGCAAGATATTGATTCTAATTATACAGTTGATTATACCGACTTAAAATGTAACTATTGAAATATTATTAGTCTTAACAATATGAACTATAAATTTAAGTAAACAAAATTTCGATTGTTTTCAAATCTCAAGGATGATGTTCCCCTTATATGTCGTGAATTTTTAGCGGGAGACAATTAAAATATTAATTAAATACAAATTGGTGTTTTTTTGGCGCGGAGGCAAAGCGATTGACTTTCCCGTTACCAGCTGATATTATTAAGTAATTATTATTATCATTATTACTAACATGCTGCCTTATAAACATTCATAATCTACATTATTGATTACATTGTTGGCTTATTTATAATTCAAAGAAATGATGAGCTTACAATAATATTTCAAGTAGACCGTTAGCACACACACACACACACACACACACACACACACACACACACACACACACACACACACACACACACACACACACACACACACACACACACACACACACACACACACACACACACACACACAC
>NW_012130078.1:3754054-3770153 GCF_000143395.1 Atta cephalotes
ACACACACACACACACACACACACACACACACACACACACACACACACACACACACACACACACACACACACACACACACACACACACACACACACACACACACACACATAGCACAAATATGACGTGAAATATTGGGAGATCTTTGCAGAATTTGCTTTCTGAAACGCCAAAACTAATTTTACGCCTCAAAGCCACATTATCGTAAATTACATTCGTCTGTTTGCGTGAGCTTACATATCAGATGCAGAGTATTACATTTGTATCTCATAAATGTAATTTTTTATCATATGTTTAGTCTCGTTATCGATAACTTTATTTTTGATATTATATCGTGCTGAGCTCTTATTTTATTCAGTAGCCTCGTGATAAATCATAACATCGTATTCGTTATGATCAGTCACATACAATAAGACCCATTCGAAACGGAAATGTAATAACAGTCATTCTTTATATACGTGGCGCGAATAAAAATGCGACGCAACGTCGGAGCTCTCTCATAAAATTGTGACTTATATTGCTTACGCATACATACGTATGTGCATGTTTCGCTCTAAAGGGCTTACCAGATTGCTTGATGCATTTTGAGGATAGGTGGAATTAAAAATACAACATTTTGACATTAAAAATGTATTTTACATGCGTATTTTAGATTGCATGTATTTATTTACACAATCTCATATCTAAAAGAGTCAAAGAAATCAGAAAATTTTTCATTTCTTATCTTTCATATGAAATTTAACTATGTTCCATAAAGAATATACTATGCTCGTGTATAACTTCCAGAAATTTAATCTGAAGCACGAAACCCATCTTATACTATTTATCGAGACTTGGCACATTTTAATGTTTTGGCATTTCAATGAAATTATGACCTTTTTCTAAAATTAATTTTTCTTTTCAAAAGGTCACAATATTTATAGAAAAAACTAAAATCATAAATTTAAAAAAATATTGCATCTAACAAAATATTTGGATTTTGTAACAAATGAATCCTACAATTATTCTGTCTACATAGTTTAAAATATAGAGTTTCATAACAATAAATATTATATATTTATAGAAAATTTTTTAAAATATATCTAACAAAATATTTGGATTTTGTAACAAATCAATCCCACAATTATTTTGTCTACACAGTTTAAAATACAGAGTTTCATAGCAATAAACATTATATATTTATAGAAAAGATAGATATAGAAAGAAGAGAAATAAACAAATCGATTTATTATTATTTTATAGTTTTTCAGAAAATTATATAAATAAATACATTTTTAACGTCAAAGTATACTTTATATTCCATTCTTCAAAGAAAAGAAAAAAATTCATTAAAAATTATATTTTTTCCCGGTTAATCTTTATTAAATCCTTATCCATTTGACTTTTTGAAAAGAGGAACATATCTCATTTAATTAACTTTTAAGGTTTCTATTGTAAAAGTTATATTTAAGTATATTTTGGAGTCAAAATTTTATTCGTAAAACAGATATTTATCATGTTGGTAAAAATTATGAGGTATGTAAAGCCCAAAAATTTTCAAATTAATCTGTATCCACTAGTATCATCCAACATCATCGTTAGATTCTTCTGTCATTAAGATACAAGAGAATCTCATTTATATATACATATATAATAAACATCATCAGAAATTTATATTATCAGAATCGTATATTTGAGTGAAGATAACACTGTATATTGTGTATCAACCACTCAAATCTTTCACAGTTGAATCCAAAAATTTGACTACGAAAATAATTTTTTATATTTTATAACATTTACTACAATATTTTTTTTATTAAAATTTGAATAATTCCTTTTAAATTGAGCCTTATTGACTCAATATTCATCAGAGATATCATTTTTTTTTTAACTGGAAAGAATTATACTCATTCGGATCCATCTCGTTCGAATTGTATGCCAACTAGAGCGGCAAAACTGCGTTGCATTTCAACAAAAAAGCTTCAGGTTGAAAAGAACGACCAATCCTTTATTTTCTTGCGCACGAATACAAAAGCCCTGAGGTCTAGTTTCTTTCGTGCGCTACTAACAACATCGCTACGTGTTGTAGACACGAATTTCTTTGAATTCCAATTTTGTGCCAGGCATTCTGAGAATTCGCTCAATATCTTCTTCGCGCTCCGCGTTACCGATTCGCTGCATAACCACCTTTATCAGAGATACGTTTTCTCGCCTACGTCGTACGATCCTCACATATTCGCACAGACAGTACACGTATTCGCGGACCGAAGAACATACTCGGACGATCGATATCTGATGAAATCACTTCTCTGTCTCCGTCGTATACGAAGTGCTGTGCGAGGAGAACGTTAGAGAACGAAGAGGTTCTCGCAGCTCTTAGTTTTCCTCTTGAAGCCAAGCAGGTGCTTCAGAATTCGCCTGCGGTGTTTACTACGACGGCGCCTAGTTGCCTGATCCCGGCTGCGCTGCGGATTCAGCTTGATCTGTGCCAGAATTCCGACCAAGAGCTCGTCTACGTGATGAGCCAAACCCGAGGACGTCTCGATAAATTTGCAACCGCAACTGTTCGCTAAACGGCGGCCAACTGTCGGCAGCAATAGTGAACTCAAATGTCATACGACTAATTAAAATTTCAAACTTTAAACAATTCTAAAATTTAGGATAAAATGATTTTATGCTGTTATTTTAATATATATATATATATATATATATAGATCTACTGTAAAATGTACATTTTCTGTGCATTTTGATTCCTCAAATATTTCTCGTATTTATAGGTCTATTTTAGATGATTTATGTCAATGTTTATGTCAACTTGTTAATATTTTCGATAAAATTTTACAATTTTATATGCAGTAATACTAAAAGTATTTCAAAAATCATGATACATATAAAATACATATTTAATACAGAAAATATCTATTAAAATTTTAATACATATAAATATTTTAATACATATAAAATATGTATTAAAATGCTCACATTAAAATATGTATCGTATAAATTTTTAATAATATTCTGATGTGAATATTAAAATTATCTAAAGCAGACTTTTCAAATCCTTCTGTTATATTCTTTTCTATTAAATTATATTTTTTATTTTATAACCTCAGTGATAGATTTATTGTTTTTATGAAGAAGTGAAGAATTTACATTTAAATTATGTAAATTTGGATGTATAATTATATTTACGACATTTTTATTGATTTTTATTGAACCGAGTCTGAAAACTCTCGGTCTTTATTAATTCCATTATAATTATAATTATATTTAAAAAATTTATGCGAAATCCGTGTACTCACCCATCGATGGGACTTCCCGCTTCCTCTCGAGATCCACTTTATTACCGACCAGGATGACACCGTGATTCACCATGTAATCGCTTTTCCACAAATAGAGCAGTGTCTCCTCAGCCACCTTTAAGCTTCTTCTATCCACCACCGAGTACACCACCACGTACACATCCGGATTATAAGTTGAACAAAAAGTCTCGACCTCAAAAGATAAAAATGAGAGAAAAAATGAGAAAACTCATGGAAAAACATCGATTAATGAACGAACAATTCGGTTTTCATTTTTCCACCGAACAATAAATTTTATCGTTTATATAATGCAACGCAATAAATGGAAACAGAAGAGAGAATATTGTGATTTTTAAAGGGGCATTATTTAATTTTCAATAGCTTGCATATCTACGTTTTATTTTTTACAGTACTGCAAAAACTTTTTATAGTATCACAGTTTCGCAAGATGTATTCTCGTTTTTTTACGTACATTTATGTATAGCTAACACTTTATTACATCAAGCACCCATACAAGAACTCTCTTTCTATCTTGATAAATCCGAAGAAATAATTTACTCTCTTTTCACTTTACTGCCTTAATATTCCTTGATTCTTTCGAGTCTGTCGATCTTCTTTAATAGATAAAGTAACATCTATATTTCTCAGTTTCTTCCCTTATTCACATATCATCGTTTTATATACGACGATTTATATTGGGATGTATATCCCGAAGGTTTACGCCAACATCTAATAGACAATAATGGAGTAAACTCGATAAAAGTGACATCATGTTGTAATTCTATTTATGAGAACGGCGAATGAGTTCCTTCCGGTATCTGATAGTTATTCATTTAACGCAATTTCTTAGGTAATTGACCTCTCGATGCATCATTTCGATTTCCGACATTTATTTTTACTATACGATAAAACATCACATTTTACTCACTGACATCTCCGCAGCAGGATGATCAATGATTTCTAATTCCGTCTCCTGGCCGTCAAGCATCACGGATACGTTTTTCTGTCCGTACTCGTCATCTGAAAAACGCAACGGGATTGATATTTGCAATAACGTTCGACTATCAATCAGACTGGCACATCATCGGTACTTTCATATACATATATGCATGTAAACACGCGTAATTAAAAAAAATTAATGATTAATGTTTCGCAAAAAGCAGCGGTTGAGTCGAAAGATAACACATGTTCTCAAAGCATACTTTATTCTTTCTCTTTCGCAACTAGAAACGAGAATCCCTCATTAAAAGTATGTGCACACATGTGTTTATCAAAGGAAGAAATCTAATTAGGTCCGAACAATGGTGAGAAAATTTTATAAAATTGTCATTGATCGTTCCCTTTCGAGGGGCCATTATGATCTAGGTTGAATTCTTGTATCATCCAAGTGGACCGAGAAGAGAAAAATATATATATATTGCCTCTTTCGTATACAGAAATACCGATAATCCCCTCCCCTTCTCTCTCTTTCTCTCTCTTTTCTCTCTCTCTCTCTCTCTCTCTCTCTCTTTCTTTCTCAGCAAAGTACTTGGCACAAAATCGATACATCAGAGCTCTACTCTTTGAAGATACTCGCGATGAGTACCAGTTCACAACCAGTGTGCGTTTTCAATAAAATCGACCACGAGGGAGTGACCTCGACGGCGGAAACACAGCGGAAAATACCATACGTACTTTCGTAGTATGTACATGTTATACCCGGCGAAAGAACAAAGAAAAAGCAGGGAAGACAAAGATGAACGAAACATCTTTCTTTTCGAGTCAATAGCGTACCGCGTATTGCCTTAACGTCATTTCCGCTCAAGTATCTGCTGTGTTATTATAGATAGATGGACAGGGATCTCAATAATACAGCGATATTCGATACCAATGTTGGTTATCGAAAAGATTTAATTGATGCAAAATATTCTAGTATTTATGCTAGGCGAAACATAATAAAGGGAATTTCGTTGTATACTCCCCGCTCGAATAATTGAGATAAGAGCAATTGCTATGAAATACATATCGCAAATATCAATGTGAAAGCAAGCGAGTTTTAATTTCAGATAGCTTACAGGTTATTAAAATGGCGAGTGAACGCCATTGAGTTTGTGGGACAAAAGCATCAGTACGTCACGAATAATTCATTACAAGTGAAAATTGCTTCCAAACGAATGGCTCATGCGAATTAATTGGCCCGATTAGATTGTTAAATTACAGGTTATTACTATATTATTGTTTGTGTGTACACGCGTAATGAGAGAGAGCTGCTTGCATTAAAATATTTCCCCATTAAATTTTGTTCTCGTATGCGTTGAATTGTGCACCGGTCGCGTTGATTTTGACTGGTCACAACGCAAAAGCTGTTTTACAAAAGAGAGAGTATTTTATTATTCGTTTCACGAAAGCATAAAGAAATAATGAAGTTCGAGATGGGAATGAAAACCGCGAACGTAAAAAGTTAATGAGACATAAGACGCGACTTGCATACGAAACTAATTTCTCCAACACTGTTCGCGAAAAATAATTAACGCTGTGCGCATTCGTGACACACACGAGAATATATTATACTATATAAATTACATAGAAAATATTTTTCTCTTTACAGAATTTTCTCATAAATCTAGAATATAACGTATTCATTAAAATATTCATTAAAATTGACAATCAATTATAAGTACATTTTTATCATGTAAAAATTTTTAAATGTTATTTATATATAAACTGTACTATGTACGTATAAAAGCAATGTTTATGTTGTAGTCAATCAAAATTTTATTATATCTCTAAAGATAATGATTATTATAATATATACTGCAATAAAAAAATATATAAAAACAATTGTTCACTCAAATTATAAGAGATTTATTTCTCACTTTGAATATTTTAAATAGTACATTATAATATTCAAACGGTAATTGTAAAATATAAAACATACTTAACATTTCTAAAACGTTGGAATTTTCCAGGATAATACAGAAACTTTATTGTATCTTCTGCTACAATCCGTTCCTCGTGCAAAATAATTTATCGGAGGCATACTCGAACAGTTAGTTAATATAATCAAAACGCTTTAAGGGAAATACGCATTTCGTGCAAATATATGTTATACCGCTAATAACATTTTATCCAGCGGATTAATTAATTCTGTTTAATAGAAGTTTGCGATATCGCGAATAATCCGGTGCAGTTTGTGACAAGTGTTACATAATTAAATGCGAAATAGCTGTCGCGAGACGATCGTTTACCATGCGCAGTGAATTCTAGAGGCGAAGTCCATCCGCAGTGAATACCCTAAGGACGTCTCTTCCGAAAGTAGAAACAGAAACGACAATCAATTTCCTTCCGGTAAAAGCGATCCTCCGACTGGACATGCGATTGAAAGCAGCCGATCTGTTTCATCGCGAAAGAAACGTAATCGCCGTTATTCTTGATGTCCGTAGGTTTTAATCACGCTATTGTCAGAGAGAGAACTTTTGTTTCACAAAAATAATCCAACATGGAAAAAAAGACTTGTTATAATAATTGAAGACCTCACTGATTTAGTAT
Organism: Atta cephalotes; assembly: GCF_000143395.1. Lineage (NCBI taxonomy): Eukaryota > Metazoa > Arthropoda > Insecta > Hymenoptera > Formicidae > Atta > Atta cephalotes. The sequence continues at coordinate 3,760,862 of NW_012130078.1, forward strand.
CAGCCATAATATAGTTAGTTTTCCATGTTAAAGTAATAAATTGTACAGCTGAATACAATTAGCAATTAACAATCATATTTATCGTAATAACACAGCAAGTTTAATAACATAGCAAAGATAACTTTCTATGAAAATCAATCCAATGTATAAATCAAAATTTTTAACAAAACATAATAGCTAAGATGCCTATATATTTTTGCTGCTGTAATGAAAGAAACTTGTTACATTAATAACTTTTCATTGTAGCCAAGAAGTTGCGTTAGCATACTGTAAAGTTCTTACAGACATAATTTCTTTAATGAATCCATCAAATCTTTTTAGTTAATAGAGGTTGAACTAGCCAAACTATATCCAGATAACACGAAAATTAAGACATACAAAATCTTTAAGACACCAAAAATATCTTATGTCTCAATTTTGGACACTTTGTGTTGTCTGGATAGTTTGTGTTTACTAAACCATCTAATTTATTTTTTCCATGAATTACCGATGACGTCGAGATTATTCGGGATCGAATTAATTTTCGGGGTATCGAATTAGATCGGATTAAAAAATAAATTAAGTCAGAACTACAGAAGGACGACAACGTAAATCCAACTAAGAGCAACCATTTGCTTACCGAGAGAGGCGTCGTAAGCGCAAATGTAGTCGCTCGTGGTAAATTGTGCAGTTAGAGCGGTTTTCCCGACTTCTGACGCCCCCAACATGCCCACTTTATACGTCGTCACCCGCTCGCCATCAGCTTCCTCTTCTGCTTCTATACCGGAGAGCTGTGAAGTCGAGCTGAAGAGAAAAAAGGAGAAGCATAATTCGACGAATGAGATATTACGTACGAACAAAGTACACGAGAATTCATTACTTCATCTTGATCATTTTCAATTGCGACCGTTACTCGTCACCATTATGATAATGCAATTAAAATGGCTCTCTTTCGTTAAAGTAACACAATGTCGATAATTTCCATTAAATGTATGACTTATTTAGAAAAAGTATGTTGAACGTTCAATGTGATCTTTATCAGCTTGTCGGTTATTATGCATAACATTAAATAATCTTACTTTTTATGATTCTGCGGGAATGTTAACATAATGATAATTTATTCTTTGTGGAAAATACGATTACACGTCACTTTTATCAAAATTAAGCTTCTCTACAAATTCCAATTTTATATGCATCATATTTAAAAATTCAAGAATCTTTCGTTATTAGAATATATCGCTGTATTTTCCTTCCTTTATTTATGAGTATATATTATATTTTATATAATACAATATAATTATTTCTATATATAATAATATATTATTCTATATAATATATTAATTCTATATAATATAACTATATTTTGTATAATTATATGTAATTATATAAAAGTGTAATTTCGTATTTTTATATTGTACATACACAGAAAGAATAGTTTTGCTGAAGCAAAAAAAATTAGTTAGATCTAAAAATAATTTTGATAAACTACGAATAATTACATAGAACGGCTCCAGCTTGTTTCAAAATTTTTAGCAATATTTTATTCATAATGCTCGAGTTTCCTACATAATTATTTTGATAGTCTAAAAAATTATTTTCTCTGTCTAGCTAAATTTTTAGACATTTCAGAAAATCGTTCTTTCCGTATGAAAGTAGTATAGTTATATATAAAATTATATTATTATATAATATATAATAAGATAATATATAATATTATATAATATATAATAATATACGTATTCATTACTTTTATTTATTGTATATCTGTAATGTATTATACTTCTACCTTTTCATTGAAGAACCTTTCTCTGTCTCGTTTAAATTACATACTATTCTTGAGAAAATAAATCAAAACAAACAATACGAAAAACAATATCATGGATCATCTTATGATGATTTCGATTTACGTCGTAAAGTAAAATCATAAGAAGGAAAAGTATTCGACGTATTTGTCTTCGTTTTCTGTTTCAAATTAAACAAATATATGTTTGTTTTGGAAACAACAAGCAAAACAAGAGCGAACGTTGAAAAGAGTAAACTTGTGAAATGTGAATCTATAACTCTTCGTGGCAAGACAAAAGCTACAAGACGCGAATGCGCAGTAATGCAATGTATTCAGATATAATAACATTACAAAATCTCTACCCCTGCAGGTCTGTTTTTCAAAGAGAAACATATAGAAGAAAACTTAATTTTAAATTACGTTATATGTTACGTTGCACGCGTGTGTTGCATCTTCAAATCACCTTTTTCAACCTTTTCAACCGAGAATCCCCCTCGCTGGGGAAGTACTTTCCAGGATTACTTGTCATCGTCGCGTCTTTCATCAATCCAAGACGATCTCTCTGAGGATTTGACAGTGTTAAAAATGTAATTCAAAGAACGAAAAGAAAGAGAGAAAAACGAGAGAAAAAGAAATTCTCTAAATTCTAAATCGGCCTAAATACAGGTAAAAGATGCCTTTAATCTCTTTTAAGAGTCCAGCTGAATCGGGGACTCTCTTTACAGTCTTTACAGTCTGATTCTCCACCCACTCAAGACGCAGTCTACGTGCCGTGTAATTATCTGAGGGCAATTAAGGTATCTTGAAGCGCTCGTGCAGTCGCGATTACTCTAAGTTCTGCGTGGCGCCCATATGGCGATTGGCGAGTAATCGAATATCTGAAAACCGCGGACGAGACGGAAATCAGGCGGAAGAAATATATCGAATATGATCTGCTCATAAGTACCATGCGCAAGCAAGCGTAAACAACTGAGAGGATGTCAACTCAAACCTTCGAGATAATCATCCCAAATAGAAGTTACTGGCGATAAATTTAGAGTAAGGCAAATATCAACTTGTCGTCAAAGCAAAATAATTTCCACAAGTAATTTCTGATTTACGCAATCCAAATTTAGAATTTATCCGATAGATTTAAATTCTCTCGTAAAAATAAGAATAACAAGCATTAACATGTATATAATCGATCATCATTCGAATTATTAATTGATATAATAATGATATTTTATTATTATACTTTATTTTTGTTTGTTATGTTAATATGTAATTATTTTATTATAATTAGTAGAATATAAATTATTTATCAGACATAGTTAGTATTTTATTCTGAAAATCTACAAATTTAATGATCATATAAAATACCTTATATTATATAAAATACCTTATAACATTATGTTAAAACAAATATAATATTCGATTTGAAAAACTAGAAAGAACTTTTAAATTATCTTAAAGAAAAAGTGATGTAGGATTAAAGTATCATTATGTATAGATATATCATAGCGTTTTCTCTTGGCTATCGTCCACTAGTGCAATACTCAGACAGTGTAACGTGTTTCCTTAGCTATAGTGTAGTGCAAATTTTATGCATGAAGTGGGAAGATTTGTTACACGATCTCAAAAGGTTTGTTCACGTCGCATGCTCCAGTTTGCTCCAATGTGCTCTTGTTGTAGCTCCTACTCACGCGTTAGAATAAATGCTATAGTAAGAGCATTTTAGAGCATGTTAGAGCATGCGACGCGAACCTAAAAAGACGGTATGACATTAAAAAAGACATGAAAAAAGTCAACCGGCAGCAGAATTAAACACGATAGCATGAAGTGTACACCATGGTATATGTACACTTTTTAATGCAGCACTGATGCAGCACTTACAAACGCAACTGGTGTAGTGCGAGGTTATACTCAGTATGTCCCAAGAGAAAACGTTATCAGAACAGAGAAATTTTTCTTTGAAGGAATTTTTTCTATATTTCTAAACTAAAAGCGTAATATTTCTACTAACAATTCTAGAAACAATTACGCACATATTAGAGCATATAAAACGGACATAGTACATAATTATTATAGATATATAATTATGATAATTAAACAATTATTATTATACTTAATTATTAAATAATTATCGCATACAATACATTTACACTTTTTACATTTTGTTATATTTTTTTTTTACGTTTACATAAAGATCCTCCAATTCGTCACGAAAAATCTCTGTTTTTTCTTCGATTTGCATATATTGCTTTTCCTCGGGCACAAACAAGTCGAGAGCCGTATCATGGTCTGACCCATAGGCAACCTGTGTTTTACGTAAAGTCATACAAGGGAAAACATTCGACGTATTTTTCTTTGTTTTTTAAACTGACAACGTTGGTATGCGATGAAACCCTCGAAGGAAAAAATAAACAGCCCGAGCCCAAAATGGAGAAATAAAAATGCGAGGGAGCATCGTCCGCACGTGGAAGATTATTGTCCAGTGTCCCTCTCCCCATCCTTTCTTTTCGTTCTCTCTTTTTGCAGTCATTATACTTTTACACGTTATATTGATATGCGAGTAACCATTATAGAGATGAAAACGTCCAATTATAATGTTCAACCTTTGAGCTTTAGCTGCATATTTTTATAACTCTCGTGATTATTATTATTATTCGCGAGCGAAAGGGAATATTATTATCTTCGTTTAATCTGGCGGCTGTTATCTTCGCGAGAATAGCAGCGAATTGTAAGCCGAGGATGTAGTCGTTACGCGCAATGTAGTGATATGAATTCAATATATCACGCATTCAGGGCTGGCATTTTATTTGAAAAACAGTATTTATGAAACAAGTGTATTTTGTATTTTATATTTCAGCGGAGCTGAAAATATTTATATTTCATGGGAGCATATAAAAGTATTTTGTATTTTCTATTTCAGTATTAATAACAAAAACATTGTAAGCGTATTTTTTTAAAGATGCCGTTCACAGGCCAGGGTGAAGAATGCATTGATACAATATCTATGCGCTCCTCTCCCTGATGAAGTGAACGGCAAAGTTCACGAAAAACGTTGATATTAGCAATGGAATAAAACACGGCGACAAACAATCCGCAAACCTTATTTTTAAAGATAACACTCGTGAAAGCCTAAAAAGCGTATTTATCGCGTATTTATATATGTGCCTTATCAAGTGTATTTCTTATTTTTTATTTCAAATACTAAGATTGACAATTAATCTTATATTTTAACTACAAAATTTAAAAAACTTTCAATCTTTCGATGTTAAATACGAAATATATAATCCTTTCATGTGCTTCGCTGAAATACAAAATACAAAATACACTTCCCGCCGAGAAAAAATGTTATACATATTTTATATATAATTATATATAATTGTATATAATTTTTTATATAATTATATGTAATATTTTATTTATTTATAATTTTTATATATATTTTTTCCGGATTGCGCTGCAAATACTGTGTTTTAAATAAAAGTATTATATTTCAAATACATGTCTCCCAGCCTTGCTCGTTTATTACAATTTCATAATACATACTGCGAAACGAGTCATTCATTTCCTTGACATTTCGATCGATTATTATATACGCAATTATTTCCCTGCATATTTTCAGAATATATCATTTCAGAAGAAAGCTCGAGTTTCAAGTCGGAATCCGACCACGCGTTCCGGCGAGCGGATCGATGTGGTAAGCAAGATTTATCGCACTTTCAACGCATGTTTATTCTCACCTGAGTAATCTACTCTCCCGAGTGCTACTACAGCAGCTGGTAGAGGAAGTAACGCTGTTGATGCTTCTACTGCGGCGTGTCTTTAACGAATCGCCCAAGTTGTTCACCCCATTTGCCGTTATGGAGAAAGATCGAAGTCTATAATACTCAATGCCGTCCTCAGTCTCACCTTCTTCGTACCCCATTATGCCACCCCCGCGTCTTGTATCAACCAGCATCGGCTGCAAGAAATAATAACAATTACTTTGTCCGATCGTCATTTAGACGAGTCTATTGGTCTATTTACTATGGCTGAACTAGTATACACTTTTGAAATTTGAAGTGAAATAAATATAGAGTGGGACTTGCGCATAGAAGGGCAAGTTAGGCAAATATCTAAATAATCAAAATATCTACAGATACGTCTATATTTGTGTAAGATAGCATAAAGATGGAGATTACTGTGTTTAATACAATAATCTGTGTCCGGCTATCAACAGCCAAACACGTGCGCTTGTTCATTTTCATACATCAAAAGTAATATTATTAGGTGAGTATTCTTTTTGATAATTAAAGCGATTAATAACAATCGAATGTGTTTTTTAGATATAAGTTATTAACATATTCTTTAATGTTCAAGTTATTATTTTATTTACGATTTTTCAGTGATAAAATTTCAATCAACACCGATATGAGAGACTTGTTGAGCCCACTATTAATTTACAACTCAGCTACTTAAATGAAATCTGTCTTTATCGCTTTTTATTCAATGGGTGTGATCGAGTTGCCACTACGAATGCTTCAAAGCTTTTGATTAATCAATCGGAAGAAAGAATTTTTCTAACTGACCAATAAAAAAATGCTTCGAAGTATTCATAGCAGTAACTCGACCGCATCCTATGTTACGATTAAACATATATTTTACGTTTAATTATTATTATAAAGAGTAAAGGTTTTAGTTTTTCTAATTTTGTTAATTAAAGTATTTAAAAAGTAAGAATATTACAAATTATTTATTATATTTAAAATGAAAATTTGATTAATATATACATCATTCTTTCATGTTCTTAATAATATATAACCTCATTAAACGATTATCTTCATGGCTCAGCTTATCCTTCGAGGATGCTCAACGTGTCTCATGGGTGAGGCATATTGATCCACTTTGTATCCTTGTAATTAACGTAATTTTTTCTTATTTACGAGATATATTATGGATTTAGTACTTAATTATTGAGTCAGATGAACATGCAACGTTTTAAAGCATTTACCATTAATCTATCGTAATTGAGTGAAGATTTATAGCTTGAAGAAAAAGTATCACAATTATCCTCTACCCTATGTTTGACATTTAGCGAAAGCGAGAAAGAGATTAGGGAGTTTTTGCAACACTGTTTATCCAGATACGGTGAACACTAAGGTTAGAATAGCTTTGTATGTATGAAAATTCTTTGTATGTATGTGTGTATATGTACGAACATAGATAAAAATTTTCACTTTTCACGTTTCCACTCTAGCGAAAAAGTTACATGATCGCCACCGAAGTTATTTTTTTCTTAACAACTAATTAAGAAAAGGATAACATAACTTTAGCGTTCATCGTATCTTCACATTATTGCAAAAACTCTCTAATACTAACTCTCTAATACTGCAGTCTAGCGCAAAGATAAAAAACAGACCTTACATCTTTATCTATATTCTTAGAGGAAGCAATTTTAATCTGACAGCCTAGAACTTAAGATTTTTATTCTAATTCTTCTGATTTTAAATTTTAGTGCAATAAAGTGTTCTGACAAGGGAAATGTTATGGAACTCATTAAAATTGAACTCATGAAAATTTTTATTCTTTAAATCTTTTTTCAATATATTCTGACAAGGAAACACAGAAAATCCGCTCTAATTTTAAAGCTTTTAATCTGTTGTAGTCTTATAGAAAAAAATAAGAAACACATATTTTTTATACGTACTCTTTTATCCTCTAAAAATATGATACGATATTTTTAGAGGATAAACACCTCTTTCAAGAAAATTCGTTATTTTCTTTTGAAACGAATAGCATTGAAACTATAAAAGATGAAAAAAAATGAATGATTTCAAGAATATTCTCATACAACAGAAATGTCCGGAATACATCAGAGAGATATTCTAAAAATATCACATATCCAAAATATATCTTTGAGATATCTCTATAATATATTTTGGACACATTTGCTTTTATAATAATATTAAAAAATTTATTTTAAAAAGTCTTTAAAAAAATAAAAAATTAGAGTTTATTAATTGTAAAACTAGTTTTAAAACTATTCGTCTTTTATATTTTAAAAAATATTTCTATCTCTTATAATTTTGCTTCGAAAGAAACTAATCGAACTGAACGTTTTATTCTCCTAAAAATGCATATGACCACATAGAAAAAAATACATATTTATTATATTTGACCTAGATTACGCTTTGATATATTAACATTCGTCAAAATTGAAAAGAGACATTTTTCTGTATTTCCTCGTAAATATTATATATGTTCCAACGTATAAACGAGATAATTTCTAACACATTCCGATACTCCACTTACTGTCAGTACTGAAAATTTACAACATACGTTACATGCACTTTAGATTTTCAGCATTGACGGTGAATATCGGAACGTAGCCTGAAAATGAATAATCCCATCATCCGCAAACATCATCATTAATCGATAGATTCAGTGATATTTCGATGCGATTTACCGACATTCATTGATTGAATTATGAGCTACATGACATAAATCGATGTATAAAATTCTGTAAATTTCACTGAACGGCAGGCATGCCACATCACATATGCATATGCTCGTCTGTCTTTCGCAATTGCGAAACGAAGGAAAGGTGATAGAAATACGCGATGCGTTCTCGAGTGTGGTATTAGGGTCGCGGTGAATCCTAACATGTTCGTTAATCAATGCGAAATACATCCGATGACATAATTGTCGCGTTCCGTTGTTCCATTTATCCGCTTGTCTAAACAACGTAAATACAGAAATTTAATTGAATGTCGATTCGAGAATATCGATAGTTTGAATCTATCTCACATGCTCTTCCCCAAATTCATTTCTTTGACAGTAATGAGAAGCTCATGATAAGGCTTGAGAAATATCGATCACGTCACTCTGTAGAAATCGCAATATTAATTTTCTCATTCTCTTACTTCTCACGAGAAGTTAACATCAACCATGTTTTTATTGCATCGAAGAAACCTCGCGTATGTTCGAATTACACCGCTTCAATTTGCTGAATCCCTAGTCGCTTAACAAAACAAGAAGGCATCCGACGAAGATAAAACGTGAGAATCAAATTGAAATTATTCTCGGTCTAGATAGAATATTAAATTAAACATATATACGTGGTATACTATTGTATAATATTAACCTAATAATAATATGTGGGATTATAAATTTATTAAAAGTAAATTAAAAATAACATAATTATATATAAATTCGAAGTATGTAATTTGGAGTCTTTAGATAATTAGATAATTAAAATTGATTGATCGAGAAAACTTTAATAATGATATCTGTAATAACGTATTCCAGTAATGTTTTCTGTCATTGTAGCGCGAATACAATTTATCTCACACATATTGAATTCGTAATGGAAGTCCCTAGTTTCGCAGATCTTGGGAAAAATGCGAGGGATGTTTTTAAGACAGGATATCACCATGGCAAAGGTCTTATCAAATTCAATATCAAGACCAAATTTGCCAAAAGGTTCCAGCTAATGAGTGACACAACGTTGAATTTCGAAGTATCAAAGGTTGAGAATCATTATATGCTTCTCTCTCTCTCTCT
>NW_012130078.1:3770173-3778897 GCF_000143395.1 Atta cephalotes
ANAAGTAGTAGATATATATNCTCTCTCTCTCTCTCTCTCTCTCTCTCTCTCTCTCTCTCTCTCTCTCTCCTTAATTCAGATATTTTTAGGTCCTTTAATAATTAAATTTTGGTCATTTTATCTACATTAACGCTAAATATTTATTTATTATTTTGTGATTATTCGCGGGAAAAGCAAACGAATGATGCGGATGATCGCTTATCTCGCGAAAAATTTTGCATGTAAACGTAGCTGAATCAACTATTTCAAGCGGCAATATTTGCATTTAATTATATATCGGATTATGCAGACAATATAAGTGTATCTGAATTCGAATTCGCAACAACTGTTGCTTTAAATTCGGAAAACTGATGGAGTTTTATGTTTTATAGAAACTATACTTATACAATAATATTTTGATGCACATGAAATATTTATCAGCATTAATAAATTGGATAAATGTTATTTATCTTTATTTGTTAAATCACGTATGATCGATTTATATGTATAACACAATGTATTTCAATAACGATATAAAATAATACATCAGAATTATATCAACTATATGAATTGAATAATCTTGGGTATCTTATTGGATTTACTTGAATGTTTCAAAAGCAAGAAAATTGGAAAATTTATTCATAATGAATTAATGATAGTTAAGCGGATTAATGGAAACAAAGTACAAGGCGAATGCTGGAGCTCTGCTATTAAAATGGACGACCGATGGTGTGCTTTTCCTGGGATACGAGTTTAATGACTTGCTGATGAAGGGTGTTGATTTGCTCTCCGAGTGCTCTTACAATCCGGAAACGGCTGCGAAAACCGTGAAAGTCGGCTCGAAGTTTGTTAATAAGAGAATCAACACACACTGCGAGATCTGTTAGTCATGTTAATTTCCTTAAATCTAATTAACTTTACGTATCGTATTTCTTTCGCGTTTAAAGGCGTGCATGATCGCGTTCTCTTGAATGTTGATCGCTTCGTTTAATAATGCTCGCGGATTTACCGGACTTCCCTGTAAAGCACGAGCGGCAAAATTCATAGAACAAATTCATCCTCTATTTATAAAGTTTCGCAAGGTAACGGCTTTGGCCAGGGTGCTGCTTGAATGATGGATAAAGGGCTTCATATACTGTGCTCACGTATTCTTGTCTAAGGGAAGAAGACTAATTATATACTATAGTCCAAACTTTTTACCGGCCTCGTCCAGAAAAAAACCTATTAAAAATATCAAATAAAACTATACCATTAAAAAATTTCTATTCCATGTACAATTACTGCAAAGATTACTTAATATTATTAATGTGTGTATTATTAATACACGTATTAATAATATTAAACGTAGAAAAATGGCACGTGTTCTTTTTACACGAAATCAGATCACTTTCTAATATTACGAAATACAAGAGACATTTCCGTAATTAAATACTCCGTTCGTAAAATAATAAAAAGAATCGAATATAAAAAATTACTGTAGAGAGCGACGAGTTTTCTACAGTAAATCTCTCTTCCTCCATCCCTCTTCTCCCGTCATGTCTAATTAATTATTTCAGAGATGGCAAATGATATTCCCGATGCTCTTTTATATATGAAATGAATATAGAAATTTAAATAAAATCAAACTCACGCAGAAACGAAGGAACGTGTTTCAGCTCGCTATAATATAGTTCTCTGGAATAATTCGCTTCAAACTTTCTCCCTTGTCTCGCGCTTCGTAACAGAGATTGCACGTTGCGTAACAGAGGGAAACTTTAATAAATAATTCCTTCTCCTCGAAACTCCTTTCCAATATCATACAAAGTTCACAGGAACAATAGCGGAACCGCATCCTGAATGTTTACTAACAAGTCGCGGCAATTTCCGTGAACACAAGTTTCCGGCGATGGCGATACACAAGCACTTCCGGAAGCTTGTGGACAACCATACTGTCGCACGAGGCAATCAAGTTCGATATGAAAACATATTCGAAGGAAGAGCTTTTGCCATTACATTTTTCAGCAAAATAAAACGCATTGCAAATAGATGCGCGTGGAAAGGCGGATGAATTAAATTTTAAGAATGTCAATAGTGACAGCTTTTTTGCGTCCAATTAAATTTCGATAAACGAAAGAATTAGATTCTTTTTTATTTTTCAAGATATAGGAAAACGCGGAAATCGGAACATCCGGTATCTTTTCCCGTACTCGGTTACATGTGAGCAATCCGATACTATCGCATGTTGAATCGTCGAAATTACTAGATTTCTTGTTTTACAGGCAACGATTTGAATTCGGGTACCAATTTCCTCGGTTCGATGGTGGTAAAATGCCGGGATCTGCTTCTGGGCTACCAAGGTGGCTATGACACGGCCTCGAACAAGATAACGAAAAACGACATCGGTGTCGCTTATGGTTTCCCTGACTTTGACCTGCACTTTCGATGTACCTGTATACCGCACGTGTATGGACTATCTGTGTTGTACAAAGGTAAAAGTTGAAAGATCCGCGATAAAGGTAACGCGATTTTTCCATGAGCGACCTCCGCGTGATATTCCCTTGAAACTGCCAACAGCGCCAACGGGAGAATAATCATCCTCGTGACAACAGAGTAATTTCAGTCTTCTTCGTAATATTCTCCCATTATTCATTGCCTCTTGCATCGCGAAATCGCGACGTCGTCGTCAACTAGAACGGAACTGTTAAATTACCGCTGTCTTTCCCACGTGTTAAGTAAATGGGGGATTAAATGTGCCTGGCTTAGACGAGCGTAATAAGATCCTGTCGCTCCTGTGTTCAGATAAGCGGAATACGGACGTGTAATAGTACAAATCGTTTAGCACATATCGGCTTAAGGCAGCGTTATCAATTTTCTCGAGGAAATCAGGAGGACGAAGGTAGAGAGGACAATAATTAGTAACGTTAGTGTGTAGAGAGTCTGTGACAGCGTCGTGTAATAGTGACGTACTGACGTACAACAAAGCTCAGACCATAAACCGATACTATCGGGATTACATAATGCTACACGTCGATGACCTCGCTTAGAATTGGATTAAATTAAAATTATGTGCTTTATACGTAACTGTTAATTATCCCAGATAACTAAACATGTCAAGAGCATATGTATTGCAAAATTATATCATATCGCTCACTTATTACAACGATATAATTAAAAAATTGTCATTTTTTTTAGTTGCTTGTAGAAAAAGAACGGAAACACAAAGAAAAGAAAGAAAAAATATAAAAGAACATTTTATTCCTTTATAATTAATTATTATACATCAAAATTGGAATTTTAAAATTAATGTTATAAAATTTTAATGCTTCAAAATATTAAAATTCATTTTTTTTGTGTTTGGATTTTGTTTTTCTGAATTGTGTCATTATTGTAGCAAATAAGTGATAATTATATTAGTATCCAGGAAATCTGCTGTTTTTTAAATATCAGTGTATCAGAGAATGAGCAAATCCTGTATTATCTGCACATTATAATAAAAAGCTCCATTCCTGTTGCATTTCTATGATTATATGTTAATTGACTGGCACATTACAGTAGTAAAAAACCTTTAAAAAGGATTCAGTACATAGAAATCTGCTCTCTATAATTATGAATTTATTGGCATACGCTAGCATTTTTTGCTATTTGAGATGTTAACAGAAGCTGCGTTTTCAAAACGACATCTAATAAAATAATAATAATAATAATAATAATAATAATAATAATAATAATAATAATAATAATAACACAACAATAACGATAATCCGGTTTGCGTATTTGTAAATGAAAATGTTGAATGTTTCTCAATCTATCGTTTCGTTCTATCGATCGTGATACTTCATTTGCTCTTCAGTGAGGCGCGACTTGGACATCGCGGCGAACGGCATATACGGGAAACGAGGCAACGTGCAAAAATGGACAATTGGCGCTGGGGCGAAGTGCAAGATCGACGAGAGGTCGACTCTGCGATTTAAGTTCAACACTGATCTTCAATTAGCCACAAGTCTCCTGCAAAAGATCAGCGACGGTGTTACGCTGATCCTTTCATTCAACATAGACTGCGCGAATGTCACCAGAGGTGGTCACAGAGTGGGACTGGCACTCAACGTTGATGCTTAAACTCACGAATCTTAATTTACGGATTTGCATGTTGGATTTGTGCTGTCCTTTACATTGTCTATTGCATGTCAATGATTATTAAATCTAACCGACGATCGACCATGTATCAACCAAGGGATGTTGAATTTTTCTTTTATATAGAAACTGTGAATCTGTGTGAGAATTAATAAAAAATTATTAAGAATTAAAGATTGTTAAATAAAATATTTCTCTTAGAATAAAAAGATAAAATAATCTTTTTCTATAAATTATGTATTTTAAATGATTAATTTTATTTAATGTCTCCTCGAATATTTCTAACGGTTGCAAGTTGATAGTCGTAGAATTTTATAAGTCTCAACGGTCGTAACGATACGTCAACTGCAATTTCCAGGGAAATGAAAAGAAGAATTAATGAATGACGTAGAAAAGCCATCATTTCTCCAGGCACCTCATTCCGATTTTTCATTTTCAGTTGCGCGATCGCGTTACATGGAATGTTGCGTTACATGAAATTCGGAAAAGGTAACAATCACAAGGGTGTTATTCCCAGCTCCATTGTGTACTTCTACCATATGCTGTTTGACAGAATTTACGCTCTCCGTATTCATTTCACTTTTCAATACGCGTGAAATCACCGTCATCGTTACAGAGAAAGTCTTTCGGCCACGGTTTCGCGGTATCTTTCACAATGGCCGAGGAAATTAACTCAGCCACGTGCGCCATCGATCTATGTACAATATGTACATACATGAGACTCATCGTTACGCATTCCGCTATATTTGCTTCCTCACTGAATTCACAAATTGTTATAAATTATTCTCTCCTTTTCTCTTCCCTCCCTCTTATGACGAGAGAATACGCAGAATATCTCTATACACAGAAAAAAATAGTAGTAGTTCAGCAAAACTATATCTTGCTGCGCGAGTTTAGCTTTATTTATAACTTATTTATAACTTAAGAGATTTGATGGTTCAAGAAATTATGTCTGTCAAGTAATTATCAGCAAATTCAGTTAATTTTTTGCTGCAATACAAATTGTTAATTTAATAAATTTTCTTCATTATAGCAGCAAAAGTTCACACTATTTTAGCCATTTTTATAGCTAGCATGTTTTGTTAAAAATTTTGATTTATATATTGAATTGATTGTTATAGAAAAATACTTTGCTGTTTTAATAAATCTGCTGTTACAACAAATATGATTACCTATAATCACTAAATTTATTCAGCTGTACTTTTCTACTTTAACATAGAAAATCAGCTGTTCGTATATTATAGCTAGAAATTAGATAAATATAGTTTTTAATTGTTTTAACAAATTTTTTTCCCAGGTTTTTACCGAAAATTTTTCTCTAAATCTCGTAGAGTGAAATCTCACTCGAGAAGAGACTAAAAATTTAGCCTGTCTTGAAAAAAAGAATGAAAATACACACACAGATTTTCATTCTAGTAAGATTTACTCCAAAGGAGTGAAATCTCAATCCTCTTTTTCGAATATAATACCAAGATAGATAGAAAAAGAGGTTGAGAGTTTTCTCCTTCGGAGTGAATCTCATTCCAAAAGAATAAATCTCACTTTAAAAAGAATGAAAATATTTGTCACTCTTGAACAAGAGTGTCCGTATTTTCACTCTTTTTTCAAGACAGATTAAATTTTCAGTCTCTTCTCGAGTGAGATTTCACTCGATGAGATTTAGAGAGTTCAGAGATCAATTTTTTTCTCATATATTCTTACCCTGTGACGTGGAACCGCCGGCATACTGCTTGTTCTGCTGCGATACTGCTTGGGACCGGCACCTCCACGAATACCGGATGCCAAGCCAGTCGAACCGGAAGGACTCGTCGGACTGGGACCGTTTGGACTCGCATTCGCGCTTAGATGCGATGACGATGACGCGGCGCCAGGACTCAGAGACGGTGTTCTAGTCGGACTCCTAGGTGAAGGCGACAGGTGACCCCAAGGACCAGCCTCCGTTTGCAGAAATCTATCATACAGAAATAGAACGTTGTCATAGGCATGTGCTACGTCGCGTCGTGGGTAATCCTGTCCTCGCATAAATCCGAAACTTTTCAATCAATTTACAATTCCGCGATTCGCTGAAAAGTTCCAGCGTCAGTCGATCTCGAATTTAAGACGCTAAGGATTATATTTGAACGCTCGTTGAATAGATTGATTGCCGTACGGACGTCAAGCGGACTATACTAGTCAATAATGAATCACTTTTACGAGAAGACAACCTGTGTAAGTCCGGCGTAGGTCTGGCAACTGCAATGCTGGAACTTCTACGTCTCGAGGTAATCGGTGACTTCGGTCCATCCACGCAGCTGTGACCCTGAGATCCGGACAGCGAAGTGTGTTGAATACGGACCTCGACTTCGCTGCTCCGCCTCTGGAAAGCCCTTTTGCTCCAGCGTCGTCCTTTTCCTTCGACGCTCATGTTGTCTGGCTTTCTGCAAGTTTCCGGCTTTCTGCAAGTTTCCGGCTTAGCAGAGACAAGAACTACGTTCGAAAATATCATCCGAATATCCCCGTATATCCTTGCTGTTCATCCAATGTTAAACAAAGCTAAAGACGATACTCCCGGATTTCCGAATGCAGCTAAGAATACACAACGTTCCCTGATTTCGCGTAACAACTTTCGGAGCAGTATAATCCTATTTTTACGCACGCATTGCGCTATCGATTTTATTTGCATATAAGCGCTCTATTTCCGCTCCTCGCATTAAACTCAGTTTCGGTGGAAGATTGATTCATTACCCGCGGCAGAGTTTAGCGTAAAATTGTCCCACGACAAATCCAATCCGATTGTGAGAATCTCAAACCGAGTTCAACCAATACTAAAGACTTCCTACGCATGTTTGTCACATGCTATGAACCCCAATACGACATCGGCAAAATAGTCCGGATTGCTCTACCCAAATTAGAAAATATAATTTTGAGATAAAGTCGGGAGTCCTCGACTTATGTTACGATATTAAAATATTATTGAATTTGCAAACTTTCAAATCGTTTAAATGACTCGAATTTCATATATATTTCACTTGTTAAAAGTTAAACATCCATATATTTTGAAAGGTCAACGAAACTTTTAAAATTATAAATAACAACATTGAGATTTGTAATGCTAAAATAAACTTTATGTTTTAATTATCCCTTGTTTCAATATTACACATTTATCATTAGGCTAATCTGATCAATGCCCATAATGCTATTTATAATTATTTAATTATATTGATTTCAACGTTTAGCAATTAATTAAATCTTTAACGCTTCAGTAAGAATATTTTAATATCGTTTTCGTTGCTCGTTAATTGACAATTGCTTTATAAATCTGAATGGATATAGTTTTTGTTTTAATAGTTAATTAAACTTTTTATATTTCAGCAAATACACGAACATTATTTTTTATCCTGACTGACAATCAATTTATGTATATCAATATTCTCTTTCTCTTCTCTTTTACTGATTTTTTAATTTTTTTTATTATCCTTGCAAAACGTTTTCTCATTTCCTCTTTCCGCTTTGAAATAGAACTACTTGTTGCCTTCTTCCTCGAGAGGGAAAGAGAAAGAGAGAGAGAGAGAGAGAGAGAAAGTTATATATTTTCTTACAATTTAGATAATTTATTAAATAAACTCTTTACTAAAAAAATACTCACTAAAAAATACTAAAAAATTTACCTCGGTATCAGCTTGTCTTCAAGCATGCTGGGTAGATCGTCGCCGTCCTCGGTAAGTGCTGCGAAAAAATCTTGAAATTTATCTGGGAAGCTGCTCGGCGGACAGACGTTCATGGAAAGAACACGATCGGAAACATTCCGAGAAGTTCTCTCGACGATCTCATGACGATCCGCCACACTGAATGTTGCCATATATTCACTAGGAACTTCACAAGTTGTTATGCACCATCTATGACTTCTCTTTGTCACAAATCCGTTTTTCCCTCCATTCGCGTACACCACACGTGGCCCTTCGTAAAAACTTCGTGATAAACGGATCAGCAGAATCCAATTGCCGGTGAATTCCAGAAAGTGACGTGATCTAAATTCGTAAATGCACAGTTTTTACGTTCCACCTAAAAGCTCTCAAGAACCTTAAAGAGCCTTTAAATGCGCATTAAAGATGCTAACTATTTGTAATTACTGATGCAATTTTTATTAATTTACAGCTAATTAATTTTACATTTATGCGACATAGGTCGAGTCACAGGGCTGAGTCACGTTACATTTCCGATGAAAATCTATCATTTTTGCATATCGCGTGATGAAAAGCAAAATGCAAAGCAGCCGCATGCAACACTTGCGCTTTCACTCTCATTCGAGAGCAGCTCACGATATTAAAGCATCGAGTGTGCCGGTTCCGACACTTTCGGATGCGCGACGTGATCTATGGATCGAAGCACGTGTTCATCTCTTCCGTCTTTCCTCGAGTAATTATAGCACGAGGGCAATTAAGGTAGGGCATACAATGAGAGTGCCTTTCACCCGTGAGCGACCGCAACCCTTTTTCCACGATGAGGACCTGGCGAAAACTAAAGCTCTCATGGTTGTTGCACGTCGTTCTGGCTCGGTACCTTGCCGGACTTGCGCAAGCGTGGTTCACCCCAAAACTCAGCAAACGGGTGGATTCGCGATAACGTCATAAAAGTGATCGTCTCTCTCTCTCTCTC
>NW_012130078.1:3780021-3785393 GCF_000143395.1 Atta cephalotes
CTCTCTCTCTCTCTCTCTCTCTCTCTCTCTCTCTCTCTCTCTCTCTCTCTCTCTCTCTCTCTCTCTCATTCGCTCTAGCCGTCATAATTGTCATAGAGTAAAAGAAGCTTTGTGGCGACCGACAACGTGGAAATGAGAAACGTAACCTGTCACAAAAGACTTAATTTTGCAATTCCGTAATTTATCTCTTTGCCAAAACACGAAAGAAAGAAGTATGCAAATGTAATGAGAAATCTTTAGGAAAAATTTAAAATTATATCTCGATTACGAATGAAAAATTGTGAAATCACAATTTTTCAACGTTATCGAGGAGAGTGCGATAACGAAATTGCTGAGACAACCTTCTCCGATTAGATTTGTGCTACTTCGGGTGCGTGTCACATGAATGAGAAATGACATGAAGAGTAATTTAATCAATCTGGAGCTCGTGGTCACGAAACGCGTGTAACGCGATAGAAAATCTACAATAAAATTAAGGCTGTATACATTGGAGATTCCATAGAAGTTTTTATCTTCCAATAATAGACGATTCGGTATAACGCAGCAAGAACATAAAGCTCGAGCGAAATAGAGAAAAGATTAGAAAAATCCCAAAAATGGGATTTTCAAACGTCCTAAAAATCAATTACAAAAAGTCTATTTAATTCTTGCATGCGAACTTGAACTCGTTAAATACCTTCGCGTCAAGGAAGATGAAGTCTTCATTTAGCTTCCACTGAATGCACTGAACTGCTCAGTTTTACACATACAATGTTTAATGAGAAATTTCTCAAATTCAGTATTAGAAGCAATGTTCACTGTATTTCTTTTGTGCAACACAAAGTGCAATATGCTTTGAATTGATTAAAAAGCTCATTTAGTCTCGAGAGATATGATAGAGAGAGACGATGAAAGAAGAAAGAAAGCGAGAGGTGTGGAAAGGGAAAAGTAATTCAAGAAGCGTCGTAACAAGAAACATTCTCTTCGTTTCAGCGAGATCCTCGTTCCCACATCTTCCTCAATTCTGAAGGGAACAGGTATTGTTCAATCTGATTACGTAGTCGACGTATATGGATGTGCGTCGCATGTAAGGGAGGAACAAACGGTACTGAAATGTAAATTCACGAAATAAGAACGTTCTTGATGTATGGTGACAAGAGGGACGGCACTTCGTAACGACAAAGCTCCGGTTTTGGCACAAGAAGAGATTGCGGGTTGGTTTCCTCTTTTCGCGTTATTACCACGTACAAGAAAGTAGTCCTCAATGTAAGAACTATTTTTCCGAGAACTATATTCTACGAGAGAGAAGAATCTCACGTAACAATCTCCACGTGAGGACGTATATTTAGGAATTACCTTTGACGAGATGGTCTTTATTCTCAACGAGATGACTTTTTTTTTCCGTCGAAAAAAGTCGCTCACAAAGTCGAAGCGAGATATTAACATTTCGAATCAATTTAAATGCTTCATATCGTAATCAGACGCCATATGGCTTTCGACGTGTAATCTTGGGGATTCGCGAGGTTGACTGTTTGCGTAATGGCGATACAGCAATAGCGACAAAATGCTATTATTCATCCTTGGAAATTATGAGAGAAATTAGATATTAGCAATTAATATTATTACGATGTGTAATAAAATCTATATACAATACGTGACACGTGCAGCCGAGTAAATATTAATATCATTGTAAGCGCAAGGAGAATTATATCTAGGTGGAAATGCCAACGGCGGGCAGTGTCAACATTTTCCGGATTCCGCAACGGCGTGAGTTACGGAATTAATTAACTTAGGTTAACGCTACGTGTGCTTAGTGGCATGTACGTCTTGCTCTGTACATGTTTTCGATACTTTGCATAGTCGATATTCAAGATTGTGATTATTGAAGCGACAGTAATTACGCGACACGTGCCCGTAAATCGAAAACAATGATCGCAATTGAACAGTATAATAATTAAACATGATAATAATTATCAACAAGATAATGATTTATTACCGCTACTTTCCTGAGCAAACGAGGTACCGTTAGTTCGTAGTTATTTCTCCTTAACTACTTTAAATGCGAGCAAATGAAATTTGTCATTCTATTATGGAAGAATTTTTTTTCATAAAACTTGAAGAATTTTCTGCAGTTAAAAAGTAATAGAAGTAAACTGAAAATTAATTCAGGAGAAGTCGATACAATTCTCGATAATAACAGATATTACACACAATGCGTGTACGTCATTAATTAACGAAAGATATTTCACCGCAATGGTTAAATATTTATCAAGAGAACCGTTATTATTATGATTTATAGAGGATATGACGAAAAGAAAGACCGACCATCAAGTATGAAGAGAATATGAGAGAGAGAGAGAGAGAGAGAGAAGGCGATCCAGGCGAGCGCGGCCTGACCCTGGCTCGTATTCGGGAGGCTTTTCCAATCCAGGGATCGATCCACGCACGTGGAGGGCTATGAGCTCGGAAACAAAACAGACCGCCTCGTGATAGGAGCAACAGTCTCCCGGCGGAACATCGATTAATATCTAGTTGTAGCAAATCGCACACGTTGTCCTAAGCCGTGACTCCCGTCCTTTGTAGGAAACATGTTTTGCTCCGATTAAACCAATTAATTTAGTCTATGAGGGTGTCTTAAACAGCTAAGTCATCCCTTGAAAATGAAACAGAGGGCTTCGTCGAAAGGAGCCATAGTCTCCGGGCAGAGCATCGAACGCTCAGCAAATCATGACATGTGTTGTCCTAAACCGGGCTCTCGTCCTCAGTAGGAAATACATTTTGCTCCGATTAAATCGAGTTAATATAAACTACAGCTATAACTATAAAGATGTCTTATATTCATTTTCAATCAACGTAATTTAATCTCAATTCAACTGACTCTTCATCTTGTTTTAAGAATTAGGGAAACATGAAGAGTAAATAGAACCGAAATTAAAGTTAGTCTACATTGGTAGAAATAAGCATTAAACAGATAAGTCATCCCTTGAAAACAAAACAGAGCGCTTCGTGATAGAAACAACAGTCTCCAAATGGAACATCAATTCCCAGCTGTAGCAAATCGTGACATGCGTTGTCCTAAGCCGCGACACCCGCCTTCCGTAGGAAAATGTTTGCTCCGAATTAAACTAGTCAATAAACTATGAGGATATATTAACGGATATATTTTCTCTTCTCTCTCTGCATTATTCTCTGCTTTCGTAATAATTTTATGTAATTCATCGGCCATAAAATAGAATTTGAAATTGGCGAATTACATAAAATTATTATCCATTCGACACTATACTTACCATTAAATTAGCGCAAAATGAAAGAGAATACGAAGATAGAGACACGACGGTTTCCTATTTCCGGGGGAAATTAAATACGATCTGCACGAGTCTGTACGAGTTCTCAAGGATTCAAGAGAGAAGACAGGCACGTAACATGCGCCTTTGGTATCTCTCAAAGCTTATAATATCGACATGTGTTGCGGATTATGTTACCAGGAAGCTAAATTATGATACTAACTGGTGTGCACCGTAGGAGAAATTGCTCCGCCTCTGCTTGTCTCACACCCTTCGCTTTTATCTTTAACATAAGACGACCTTCGCTTATCAACTTCATTCACGAAACCTTTGAAGTTTGAAGGAACGCGGAATTTCCTCCACGAACCCAAAGTTCAAACTCTCTTGTACCTTTCTTTTCCAGTCTCTAATTAATTGATGTAGAGAAATGACGATAGAACGTCCGCTAAAGTATCAGAATTATTTTTAATCCAATTACTTTGCCGATTTCTTCTCACATTAGAAGTCTCACTCTGAATCATC
Source organism: Atta cephalotes (assembly GCF_000143395.1). Classification (NCBI taxonomy): domain Eukaryota; kingdom Metazoa; phylum Arthropoda; class Insecta; order Hymenoptera; family Formicidae; genus Atta; species Atta cephalotes. The sequence goes on from NW_012130078.1 coordinate 3,783,807, forward strand.
CGTGCGATGAAGAAGATGTAAAAGTTAATCTCCAATTCTCTTAGACTCTCTTATTCACCAAACGACTGTCGCACTCGTTGCTCTCTCTCTCTCTCTCTTCTCCCCCCTCCTCCCCTCTCTCTTTCTCTCTCTCTCTCTCTCTTCCTATTCATCGCTCTTTCAGAAAACCTCAAAGTCCATAACGTGCGTATTCATTGTAACTCAGTTCGTAATATCGACAACCATATCTGCCATGACGCACGATGACTTGTCATATATGTCTATGCATCCCGGGAGCGCGCAATATGTATGCACACCTGTACGCACGGTCGAGCAGATGACAAGCGTGTCACTCGGTTCGGTGATTGGTAGATCGATAGGACTCTTGATTGAGTCTGGTGGTTGGAACCACCCCTGCCGTCTCCGTGATGTCAGCAATCTCTGGAGTCTCCGAAGCGCGATAAATAAAGAACCAACTACAAGTGGCGACGAGGTACGGGAGTTCCTATTCACAGACCGGTGACCCTTTCGAGAGTTCGCCGAAGCGAAAGGAGACTTTCTGGCCGCGTGAAGACAATGCACCGGCTTATCTTCATTGCTTATACTCGCTTTTTCTCCCTTTTTCTTTTTTTTTTTTTTTATTGAAGTTGCAACGAGATGCGTCAGCGATGCATCGTCAGTGATGCAGATAAAGCGCGTCCCCGACAGCTTTGCACGAGAAGTGGAGTTCGAGGATTCCTTATTAAGATCCGCGTATGAAATATCGGCGTAGAAATTCAATCTGTTACATTTAACCGAAGTAAAAATGGATGGAGGATGGATGTAATAATGCAATGTGCTGAAATCTAAACTTTTGATTGACGTAGTTGTTTATTAACACTAATTAATTGTCACGTTATATTTATTCAATCTCCGTTCGGATCTTGATGATGATGCAACACAAGAATTAAGTAAAAAATAGCTGCGTTCAGCAGAGAAAACAGCTTTGTAATTGTTGTAAAATTCTTTAATATGATTTGCTCTTAATTCCTCATTAAATCTAAATATACAAACCAATCATGTTAAAGAATTTTACAACAATTATAAGCTACTTTATTTGCTGAACATCAATGAATAATGATTCTGCATTTACAACGTACACAGAAAAAAAATTAATCTTAAATCGGCAATATTATCTATATTCATATATGTATGTATAAGCAATAATGTTGCAATCAAAGATTTTAGTCTTTATTTGATTAAATTTGTACTTATATTCAAGATTATTAGTCTTGGATTGAAAAAAAAGTAATAAAAGAATAAATAAAAAGCCCTTAAGAGCCAACGCGAGATATTGTTACGAATTACAATTTATTCTATTGTATATAATATTATATACGTTTCGTCCCCCGGTTAGGGGATTCTTTTCAGTAATTAAAACAATAGAGTGAGCTTTCTATATTTAGTCAATAAAGTAGGTCGATGAATAAAGTAATACTTGCATCAATACAAATTCATCAGATTAAAATCTTTAAAGCGTGATTAAATATATTATTGCTTGTATATATATATATATATATATATATATATATATATATATATATATATNTATATATATAATAATATATA
>NW_012130078.1:3785413-3800950 GCF_000143395.1 Atta cephalotes
CACTGAGCATAATATTGCTGATTTAAAGCTCCTGAGTAGTCATCACAGTCATATTGAATCGTGACGTCAGAAACGAGAAATGATACGTTAATTTTTATTAAGAGCGTGATTTAGTTTTGAGGGTTTTGCAAGAGATGGTATTATTATCAGTGTTGTCAAAGATTTGACATTTCAATCACAGCTATTATTTCTTAATAATATTATTCCATGACATTTAGTCGTTTATTACAATAACAATAGATGCAGTGAACATCGTGTTTATAGCATTTAAAAAGTGGAACTTTCTAAAGAGCATTTTCGACATTGCTTTTGTTTTCTAATCAGAAAAAGACGATGGTCATAGAACTCTAATAGAAATTTATGATGATGTTACTTCATTAATTAAGATGTGTGAATATTGGTTTTATCGATTAAAAAATGGTGATTTCAATACTAATAACAAAAGCTGGAAAATGCAAATTTGTAAACATTAGACGAAAATCCAGCACAATCCACATCAGAACTTGCCAGAGAATTAAATGTTGATCGTACAACAGTTATTAAACGTTTACACAATTGTTTAAATAAATCAGTTTTTGAGAAGAAAACTCTCAAAATTAAATCATACTCCGAATATTACATTCCATTTTTAAATAAAGATAATTTAGATAAAATGAAATAAAGATCACTTTAAAACAATTGCAAAAATGAATGAAAATTATCCTTGTCTCCCTTGAAAGTCAGTATGTGATAATATATTTAATATTATTTAATATTATTTAATTATCATAATAAAAAGTGATGAAAGGCACATGAAGTGTTTTCAATGCGCATGCGTAATCTATTTTAATTACTTGTTATTTCTCTATTTAATTACGTTAATGTTGTCTACACTTCCGACTCTTAACCAATATCTGTTAAATTGTGCGTAACCAAAATTCTTGTCTCCGTATCTCCTATTGTGTCCGTAAATACGACCATATCTCCGTATTACCAGAGATCTGGTTGGCTTAAGATTTGGTTGGCTTAAGATTTAATTTTATTCTCCACCTGTGCTGTCTTGTATTTTCTCTCCTTCGCTCTAATACTTCTCTATATCTGCGATGTCTCTTCAGTTGAACTCTGAACATGATTCCTCTTTTAACTCTCTTGTCATCAAATACCAAGATTATTTATCTTTTTCCATATATCAGTCCATTAAATTCCGTTTTCTCCTACTCTATCTCTGTCAAATATTTTAATTCTCTTTTTGATTCAATAAAACTCTCTCTCTCTCTGTCCTCCTTTCGTTCTGCTGCCTTGCGTTTCATCGCGTTACTCACAGTATTTAAACGAGACTGATGTAATTGGTGTGTTTGTGGGTATGTGCGCGCGCGCGCGCGCGCGCGCGTGTGTGTGTGTGTGTGTGTGTGTGTGTGTGTATGATTTCAGCTATTTACCTCTTATTATATTGTTGTCTTATGCTGGTTTTGTTACTAGGCTTTGTAACAGCAATTTTGCTGACGCCTAACCATTTGCAAGCTATTGTCTACTATTGTATTTATGTTTATATTAACAATAGTCTATTGTATCATATTTTATGTCTATTACTCTGTTAACATGTAGTCTTTTTCATAAAGCTTTGCAATAATTAAATCAATTAAATTAAATTTTCAATTGCATTTTTTATCATCTTTTACGATTATTTATTGACTGTCTAGAGACAGTCAGTAAAGAAAACTAAATATAATTTTCGTCCGTTTTTATAAATGTTTTAAAACGGTCTCATCATTTTGTTTTATCCAAATTGTCTTTATAAATGGTAAAAATTAACGTACTATATTATTTCTCGCTTCTAACGTCACAATCCAATATGACTGTGGTGATTACTCAGCCTTAAGACTAATATTTTTTTTGTGTAGTGTGAGGTTAGATATTTAAGGGATGAATTAGAATAAAACGAATACAGATGTGTTTGCCTATATTTATTATATATATTAAAGGTGGCAAAAAAAAGATGTAGAAAAACGAGGGACCGGATTTAATCCGGAATTTGTAATGAATGTCGGACATGGGTTTATGATATCAAGACATATAGCACAATTATATTCTCCGTTGAACTGCGATAAATGAAAAATTTTCCCTGTGAACTGTATATCGGAATAACTTTCCGCGCGACCTCGCGAATTGAATTTCGACCGATTACCGGAGAAAAAAGCTTTGTGAAGAGCCGATGCCTGGCGAGAACACAGAGACGGCTTGCCCGGTTCTCACAAGAGAATCGAAAAAGCTTTTTAGATATATTTCGCCATAAATGACGACGAAGACAATAATGGTTAGGTTAGACATCAGTTAGGTAGAAATCAAAATTGAATCAATGACGCCCACATCAAAATACTGAATAATAAAAGGGACAAAAAAGGTAAAAAAAAGGAAAGAGATGGCGAGACTAAATATATTGTTATACCGCCCACGTTCAACCGTACAATAAAAATTTATTCATGCGGCCTTCCGAGCCGTACCCGACCTTCGACATAATCCCGACTTTTAAAGTGGCGAAGAGATTTGAATGGGATTTTAAATTGCTGCAGACTCTTATGACAGTCGGGGACAGATCATTCAACGCGTGTGTATATGTAGGTACACACACCATGGACGCACGGAATTTTGCGCAAATCCGCGATGAGCGCGGCCGTGCACGAATGAGATTAAATCTTCTCATTTGCGAAGCTCGTTTCCATAATCGTGTGTCAAATCAAGTGTATTAATAAATCGATCCTCGGCGTAAAATAATAATACTTTTCCCTGTAACCAAATTAAGTTCGATTGCATTCTCGTTATTCTTATTTCTTCGAATAAAGAAGGTTCAATTAAATCTCTTAATTTTTTCACAAAGATAACTCGCGAATAGAACAGAATTTTTGAACGATCAAATTTATTCCGTCTTTTTTATAATAAGTCTTCTTGGAAAAACGACATTTTCGTACAAATTACTGTAATGGTTATCGCGACAAATATCTCCACATATCTCGATAATCGAATTGATAAGACGCTGTCTCAGAAAATAGGGAGTTACAAATTCAAATCCTGGCTGAGATATTTTTCATAAGGTCTTTGCAGTGTTTAAAGATGCTTATTAGCATCATTACTAAGTTGATGATTAATTAATGTAATTTGTGACGTTATTACTAGCTTTAGGATATAGGAACGTGATGTTGTAAATGCTTCGAAGCATTTGTAATGAGACTTCGACCGTACCATTAATTTATAATTACGCTTCAAATTCGACAAACCGAATTGACGCGCAGTTTATAAAATTGAAAAAATATAAATCTATTTATTGTAAATCTGTGATTATTATTAAGTATCAGAATCTGCTCATACCGAAAATAGAATTTTTTTTCTTATTTGATTTATTTTTATCGATTTAATTTCCATTTATCATTGTTCTATAATAAATTTCAAAATTTATAAAGTATGATCGAGAAAGAGAGATATGCAATTGCAAGTTTGAGTGGCCACTGAAATTGTTTCATGACTGTGGAATTTTCATTCCTGCATGCAGGAATTGCAATATTTGCACGTAAAAAAGTTTGACAATATTGTGAAGAAAATTATCATGAGTAGAAAGGTGTATTGCCTACCGCAGACTCAATCATAAAGTTTTAATTAAATATATCAGTAATTAAGCGCACGGACACGTGTAGCCTGAAAACAATCACGAACTATTGCGTGCAACATTCTGATTTCTGAAATAATAAAATTTTAGATATTTCGAATCGTCAACTGTTATTTTTAGAATTCAAATTCACGATATCGTAAATTCCAACAATTCCGATTTATGAAAATCCCCAATCTATAAATTCTTTAAATTTTTCATCTTCCCATACATTTTTCCGTCAGGAAATGTGACAAAACTTTTGTGAATGCTTTCTTGTTTTACAAATATTTGTTGAATTCTACGATGTATTCTATTTTATTTTGCAATGCTCGTGTAGCTAATAAGGTGCTGTGTGTACGCTTCAAATTGAACCTTCATAACATAAACATGCCAGGAATGCCTTTAAACAAAAACAACTGAATATGGAAATATTTCAATGTAGAGGAGAGATGATATTATGGCCATGTAGATATAATCCCTTTTAATATTTCCGCTATTAAGTGACGAATTCTAACAATTACTTATGGAATTGTTTACTTAATAGCTCGCCGTTATCACAACACGACATTAATATATCAATATACATTATTCAGCATTTATTATTATAACGTATTTTTACTTTCAAACATTTTGAACTGTTTTTGAGATACATTTTAGTATTTAATTACGCATATTTTCCTATTGTTTCTTAAACTTAAACATATTATCACACGAATATATGTAATGTACAAATAATATATGTGTTCTTTGTTATTTAACATTTTATTTGGTTGTATATAATTCGAGTTGCAAAGTAAAACATTAGTGTGACATTTTGCTAATGTGGTCCAGATAGCACAGAATAAATGTTGATAAATATTTATTATTATTTTTTGAAATGTTATACAAATATTTCATACATTTTATATAAAACTTTATTCAAGATATTATTAAAAGATAGACTAAATACATATTTAATGTAATAATGTATGATAAATATAAATAAATATTTCTAGTAAATATTTTTTATTTGAATTGTAATGTTTTATTAAGAGTATTTCCATAGCATTTACTACAAAATTTATAATAAATATTTCATAATATTTATAATAAATGTTTATGATTTACTAAAACCACAAAAATATTTACAAGATTAAAAATTGTTTAAATTGTTTAATAAGCTTTATAAATATTTATAAATATTTTGTAGATAATTTTATAAATACTGTGTGCTGTCTGGGACGTATTGCTTACTGATGGTCTCTTTTTCTAAGTTTTTTCATATTAAAATAATTATTTCGTAAAGCAATTGTAGCTCTAGTATTAATTTATAATTTATATATAATTTATATATAATGTATACAGATTTTTAGTTTACTGAGCAGTCTACATTTGCATAATTTGAATACATATTTATATAAAAATATACTCTACTATATTTTACTTTTTTATTAATTTTGTAATTCTTGTTTTTTTTAAACAAAATTAATTTTTTAAATTTATTTTTGCAGATGGCCATATATCGTCCTTGTTTCTCTTCGAGCGATTATGCAGTGTCGCCATATTTTTAAATAGCGTCCTAAGTGATAAATATTTCTAAACTTTGAGTCTAAAACCGATTGAATACATTTTGACAAATGTAATTCTTAAGTTTTAAATTCAAGTATTGATTATCAACTAAGTTATTGTAAATGGAATGCCATAATATCACCTTTTCCTCTATAATATAAAGACAAAATCTTTGGATCGGAAATATGTATTTATAGAAATATGTATTTATAGAAAATTGTGAAGTACTGTACGAAAGTATTGAATAGAAAATAAATATAATGTAAATATATTGTGACAAACCTATGAAAAATATAATATAGATAGTTTGTTAAGTCAATAAAACTTTTTTTTATTTTTTTTTTACTAATATTCGATTTATTTTTCAACACACACAGCCTCCTTTTAAAAAACTCACTGATTTATCAAACTGCTCACGTATATCAATTTGTCACTCCTTAGATCTAATAAAGTAAATTCTAAAGGTGCCTGCTTTTCTGTTACAAAAATCATCAAGGTGTCTTCAGAACTTGCTTTATTTGATTTAGAGAATGACGAATTGTTTGTGTCATTGTTTATGTTGTTCACGAATATATGTATATAGGATAAGAGTAGGAATCAAATTTAGAATTCATTGACTATTACTTTTACAAAGAACCACTTCTATTTGTCTCTTCTATTCTAAAACCACTTTTTTGAGAAATATATGTATGGTTCATTTTCGTCCATTCCTTAAAAAGGTCTCATTTCACAAAACGACATTACCGTGTTAAATATATCGTTTCGAAATAAAGCTTAATAGAAAAATGATAAATAAATAAGAGTGTTGTCCTGAAAGTATCGCATCGTTACTTTTGTAGAAAAGAAGTATAACGAAATCTATTTCTCCCAGAGGAGCGGACGATCAACGATTTGTATGGGAAATGATCTTGTTTGTGCGCCGAAGAAGAGCCGATTGATTCGTAATTGGACGTCGTAAATAACCTGATCGCAAAGTGAGCCGATCGCATTTTCTTGCAACACAAATCATTTAGATCATTTACATCAGTTGCATTCATGAAACGAAGCAACAATAACGCGAATATTATACATAAAAAAAATATAGCAAATTCGGTATTATTATATATACAAAATAATAATTTGCGATCTCGTATTGTGTGCGAGAGATATATAACCATATTCGAGATACAAACTCGTTACAGACATTTTCAATATTTGTTTAATGACACGTTAAAAAGGACGATAATGCAAATGAAACTTAATAATGTTTATATATCTATTTATCGCCATGAAGTGAAGAGTTAAATTTTAAAAGCTCATGGTACCTGCCAAATGTAATGGATCGTCACATTTTCGGTATAATGACAACATCGCAAAATCTTATAGCGCATTAAAAATTATTGACATTATTAATTTAATGTCACAAGAGTGACCGCAAGTGGTCGCGACTGTATAAACGATCGATAATGCTTATCGTGGTTTCCATGGATACATCAGTCACAAAACCAAACTGTTCGACGCTTCTCGCAATAGCACATGTAAACGTCGCGCTTATAATCATTGATGATAACGTCGAAATTATACAAAAATAAAAAAAGGCCAGCTCGTTGCTAAGAGTAGATTTGGATCGCACAAGCAAGCACGAACAAATACGAATGAACAACTGACTTAAACCAGGACGACGTAGCGCTACTTTATCGAAGCGAATTGTTTTGATCGTATTTGTTCGCGTTCGTTTGATTAGTCTGCAGAGGCAATTCGAGATTCGTTCGGGAGTCGTCCCACGTAGAGATTCTCCAATAAGAGTCTGGACACGAGCTGCGGTTTTGTATGCAGGATGCAGTGTAGTACTTTTAACAAAAATCTGCGAGAGAGAAGGATATATATTATTATTTTTTTTCTTTCATTCTGTTCTATTTTGTTTTATTTCTTCTCTCTCTCTCTCTCTCTCTCTCTCTCTCCTCCTATCCCTCCTCCTCCCTCAGGAATTGTTAAAACATGGCGAATCAATAAAAAATGGCTTTCTCGTATCCAGACTCTTATTGATTGGTATTCATAGTCGATTCTTATATTTAAGTACAATTTTAAACTAATCGTTATTAACTGTTATAATTAGCTGCCGTAAGCTAATCTAAACTAAAGAGGGTTGCCTTAGCGTCTAAAAAAAGAATGGACTATCGAATGGAGTATCGTCCATTGTTTAGCATTTTGTTTTAGTTTATTTTGTAGGGTTTTTTGCAAATTTTTCCCTGCCAATCACATTTTGGAACTAGACTGTTATTAGGTCCCGCACATATACCGTGGTTCCGCATGCAAAATATCAGTAGCTGACTAGCTGCTCAATCGATCGCGGCGGACTGGTACGACGATGCGTATCATTTCACGTACTATTTGCGTATTTATTATCAGAGTATTATCGGGAATAAATCCTGTCAGAATACGGGAAAAGTTGTATAGCCGTGCAATTTCCACGATTTTTCAGTACGACTGTTTCGCGAATCCTTAAAAATTTCTCAGCGGATGTATAAAATCGCACGCGATTGAAGTTAAATTTTGATTTAATCAAAGCGAACCGGTTCACCCGCTTTCCAACACACAATAGTTCCGTCGGAAAGTTCATTATTGTCAGTTAGTTTCGCAAACGGGATTCCATCGTGGACATTAACGCGACCACTTAATGGGAGCTAACGATTTGCACTTCAAAGGCATTTCTCGTTTGTCGTAATTCCCGGAAATTATCGATGTTGTGTTGGGCATGTATTAAGCGAGATCGTCTGACATCAAGGCAACGTTGTGAGCCAATTAGTTTACATTAGAAGTCGACCGGAATAGATCCGATCTCAATGAAACCGAGACGCACTACTCGCTAACTTGCGTTTAAAAAATCTGCGTTGATACGAGCAAGCAATCCCTTCAAACTCTCCATAATTTGAATAAATAAAAATGCTATGTTTAATTGACGCCGTGTAAAACATCAAATAGCAGAGATAAAGTAGTTTGCAACATTTAAATGCCTTCGCATACGCGTTTAAATACGTGACCTTTCATTCGCGTTTTTTCCCTATTCGCGGGGAAACGAGCGTCGATAACACTTTGAAATGGAAATCACATTTGTGCGCGGTGTGAATATTTTCTCTCTCGCTTGTTGAAATTTGTTTAAAGAATCTCCTTTTTCAGCAGCTGCGCGATTCGTTCCCGTAAATTGACAATTTAATCGCTGTAATCGTTAATTTATCTCCGTGAAATGCCTCGTGTACTTTATATCATTTTAGAGAGCGTATAAATTACTTGTAAAAATCGCTCTCAAAAGATTATAATCACTTTTGAGAAAAATGGAAGGGCAAAAGTACTCAGAGAGTACTTTGTACTTCGGTTCCTAAGGAAATATTAATCGATAAATTTCACCGAAGTTTCTGATAGAAGCGACTGAACTTCTTTTCATAATTCCTTTTATCATGTTTTGATGTTTGTTAAGCTTCGATTCAACTAGTAACTCGTGGGATTTGAAAAATCCGAATCTAATACCACACTTGCCGCCAGCTTACAGAACTGAAGATATTCTCAAGAATGGAATAGAGATGGCTGAAGAGTAGAGTTCCCGTGCAAAAGAAGTGGGTCGAGTGCATCAACACGAGACATATGATGCGATGAGACCTATATATCCTAATATTACCGAGATTTTGAATATGATTGTGCTATGCAAACAGTGAGTAAAACTCGTGGTAAAAGTTGTAAGCTATGACTGTTACAAATCGTAATGGGATTTAGAATATCTGAAACTGATGACGATTAATTGTAGAACGAGACCCTTGAAATTCTCTGGCCGGTACAATTACGGACTGTAGACGATCGAGCCAACTATCTTGAGCATTATTGGATATACCGTGGTCAGTAGTTTCCGCACTCGGAATAATCGGAAACTCTATGATGCTTGGTCCATTTGAAAGCGAAGACATACTTGAAAGGGTCAGCATACACGTATTTAGCAGGTCGGAAATCAGCCATGAATTAATGTGGAATTCACCCGCTTCTACCAGATTTGTTATTGTTATACACTTGGAGAGAGGATTCTCTCAATCATCCTTGATGACAATTATGCCGTAGTCGCAAGCGAGGATTTTGGATAAACGGAATAGTTCAACTTAATTGTTCGATTTAAATGTTCGACTGAAAAATATCCTAAATAATATTAATTACATCAATGTTATAGTAATTGCAGCAAGAATTTCTATAATTTTTATACAGTGCTTCGAATCTGATCACTTGCGTTTCCGCTGTTTTCTCCAGTCAGAGGTATTTTTCGTTGTAACGAAAAGGCTAATTGAAATTCGACGCGTTTGTTCATTTTCCGATCAGCTCCATTACTTCAAACATCACAGTGTGGCCTGCGTTAGGCGAGCGATTAATAATAGTTTGCGAGTAAAAATTTTCTGTCGTAATAATTGTTCTGTTAATCCCGCAGATAAAGAAAAATTTAAAAATTGTAATTATATCACTCAAAAAAGTGATCTTGCAGTTATAGCGAAAATGATCTAAGTACGAAAAATAGCTAAAATAGATAAATTTCTAACAAGTATTGCGATACATGTATGGCACCTAATCATATAGATGACAAAGATAGAATTTAGATTTGTGCTATAAATTTCATGCGTATGATACATAATTTTCTATTAAATACAAAAAATAACTATAATTCTAGCTGGAGCAGCAAAATATTTTTTTGCGTGATGTGCAAATCAATTAAATAGGTATAAGAAAAGGCCAATATAGTTGAGACTTTAGGTCTTTTTTAGTTCCTATATATAAAATAATATTTTTTATAATATTTTTTATTTATTTTATAATACTTTTATGTAAATTTTACATCATCTTTTTGTTATACTTTATTATTTATGTAAATTCTAAAACATTTTTCTGTTATATTGATTAATTTTATTATTGAGTTATGCATTTTATTAGCAAAAAAGCTATATTTTGAAGAGCTGAAATAATTTAACGAGATTCAATTCTCACAGCCGCGATGGAAATCACCTAGATTCTGTAGGCGGGAGATGCGCGCAACCTGATACTCTTCATTATTTTCTTCGCCATTTTGATCAACATATCATACTGCTTCATGTACAAGTACAACGAGCGTGGGAAGCTGATAACAACTAACTTCTTTCGTTCGCGGTAAGAAACAGCGATAACGATGATGACGATGATCACGAAAAGGTATACTGGTGTATATTATATCCAATTCCCCAATTCCCATCCCAAAGTTTCAGCCACCCTCAACCTTTCACAGAGGTCGCATTAATGTCTCTTATCCCCTGTGTTTCCAGAACAACGATATTTCATAAGTTATGCTTTTACGAATTTAATTTTGTTTGAAAACCTGAATAAAATAACATCGAAATGATTTTTGCAGGTGGTTCAATCTTCAAACTTGGCTTCAATTCATAATATTTGGCCTGATAGCCGCATATTTGCTTATCGCAAATCTCATTATGATATATTTGATGAGGAGGGCTCCTCAAGCAGAGCGAGATGTTGAAAGTAAAAACATATGCGAAGGAAATCGTTTGCGGGTGATTACGTTAATGCGAGAATCTATGGAGATGTTTATCGTACAAGTTTGCTGTGAACTAAAAAAGGCTGCGAATCGTGTTTTGTAAATTACTTCCGACCTAAAAACACGCCTTCAGAGTTACAGGTTAGAATGTCAGACAGGAGTTTTTCGATTGTGGACTATAGAAATAGTATAATCAGTTTTGAACTTTCGTGCTAGCTGCGCCACTTCATTCTATGCTATTCGAGAAGCTGAATGCAACGGTTGTTGTACTCCACCACTTTAGAGCGTCTCGGAATACGATTTGCATGAAACTCATCCGAGAACCGAGTGATATCCGAAACAGAGTCTCGCACGAGTCATTATTGTCTCGCGTAATTGGAAAAGTTTCCCTCAAAAATCGACGCAGTCTTTGCGAGCGCAATTATTAAAACTTTGTTGTCGCTTTTGCTGCAGCTAGATCGCTTTTATAGCTTCAAATAGCGTCATCCAATTGATATTAATTCATCTATCAATAGTAAATAGCTTTCTTTTCTTTTCTAATTGTCGATATTAATTATTGATTTAATATTTTCCTATATTAGAATCAGTAATTGTAAATTCGTCCAACATTACATGAAATTATGTTTCTAAAAATACACATGTTTGAAAGATCACATCTCAAAGACGTTTCGCTTTGCTTTGTTTTATCGCATTGATTTGCCATCTATTAGGATCAAGGCTGACGATTATGCTCGGTATCGTATTTCTGTTCCTTGTGGGCGAGCTGCCAACACATTTGGCGTCGCGACGCAGCGCCGTGTCTCTGCTTTAAGACGGTGATGCCGGTGATGCCTTCAGATTTCGGAAGGATTTATAGAAAAGTGAAGAACGAAATGTGCTACGCATCGCGACGCTACCATTATTAAAGCAGTCTCAGTCAAAAGAATACGTGTGCACAGAATATTTTTCTCGTATAACGCAAAAATATCATCAAAAATATAATTTTTGTTATCAAAAGAAACAAAAATATGATGTTCGAATTTGTTTAATATTTAACTTTGAATTATTTTGAATTTAAATCAAAATGACGACGGGATTATAAAAGGTAGTCGTTTCCTTCAAAGTGTATAAATAATTAAACTTTACTGCATAAATAAATACAGAAATAATTAAACTTTGTATATGTAATTAAACCTACACAAATTGGAATGTAACGTGACAAGCGTTCTTATGTTTCACCGATAATTTATTTATTTTGTTATATTTTTCGCATGTGGGCGATTCTTCTCAACGCGTTAGCGAGCGACGAACTTCATACTTTATTGTGTGCTGAGTCCACATTTTTCGAGTATTTAAAACGCATATTAGTTCCAGAACATACTATAAAAAGGAGATATAATAGGAGTGGACCGATCGTTTACTTTCATCAACAACAGGCAGCAAAATAAAATATTTGTATTATAGCATTTCGATAACAATAATTAGTGATTCAATTTATCTACAGATAAATTGAAAACTTCACTGAACACAATTGAACACTTCATTGAAAACACAATAGATACAATAATCACATAAAGTGAGCCACAAGAACCAATTGTTTCTTATAGTAATAAATAATCGTAAGTAGTTATATATAATTCTACACTGCATATATTTTCTATTTCTATAAAGAATAGGTATAAATACAAGGAATAAATGTAGAGAAATAAAAGATTAGAAATATTTTTAATCTCTAAAAGTAACGCACAACAAATGCAAATAAAATATAAGACACATTTTTATTTATATGTCACATTTTATTTATATCTATTGTGAGTTACGTCTAATCCTAATTTTTTTATTTCTTTAATAATGCTATGTTTTCCTATTCCTAATATTTCTTTTATTATGTGCAGGGTTATAATATAAAAAATTTTTAACAAACTTTCAAATATCAGTTCGATTAAAGTAGACTGCGACTTAAAATCTAACATGTTTAACAGTACATATTATCGAAGTTCGTTGTTTTATGTTGGTGAAGGACTGGTTGATACCTGACGAAAGTACGCTTGTCATCCGATTCCTGATAGTTTCACAGTTTTCGTTGAACTTTCTCTTTAATAGGAATCGATAGAAACATTTTTGACGCCGGTGGTAATTTCATACGTGATTGTTTTTGACATTTGAGCATTTTTTTCTGTCTTCTAAAGAGCTGCCTGGCCAAAAGATAAACCAACTCGATTACGCTCAACACGGAACCACCGAGACACAGACCAAAGATACCGCCAAAGGATGCTGTAATAATTCGCGTAATTTCATTAGAATCTATCGAGTAAAATTAATTCAAGCGAGATCAAAGACCAATTCTCTATCATCGGCTAAAGATTGGAATCTAACTCACCGAGGAGTGAATCCCAGCTGATGGTACTTTCCTTGCGATACTCGACATACGACACATCGCCAAAAAATACGTACACAAAAGACATATTATTAATATTGAAACCGTGTCTAAAAATGTAATAAAAGATATGAAAATAAAATACAAAAATATAATCTCTTCACAACTCAATAAGAAAAAGTTCATGAAAATAACGTAAATAATCTCATATTGCGAAGAAAAAGCTAACATTCTTTTCAAAAACTTTTTAAAAACACTCACATTAGATCAGAATCAAATCCTACATTCTCCATTTTAACATATTCTGGATTGATGGTATATAACATATCTGTGCACTGGGGCAGACACTTTTTGCAAGTTTCCGTGTTCGCGTGATGTGGTATCGATTCTAAATTTACAAAAAACACTGCGTACTATATAATCTGTTAGTTCTATATAATCAGATACACGATATATCTAATTATACAATAATATATGTATAAATATGTTTGAAACCGTTTTCTTACTTCGGATGCTCAAAAGGCAATTTATGTCAGACAAGTAACATGTCTTCATCCCCTTATCTATCAACACATTAAAGAGTATAATGTTACATAGTTGTCATGTTAATTAAGTGTTATTATATTTGCATCAACCCTCCATCTGTAATCTAGATTTTTTTTGTTTAACCCAAGTTTTATTCTTTGTTCTTTACACTTTCAAGAAATGTTGAAAAATTCGGAGTTATTTCATCGACATCTCTATTACAGCTGCCACAACCAACAAGATATTTTAGGAAGGAGAATCTTTATTTCAGAAAAATTTAAAAGTGAAATTTCACTTATATCAAAAAAAAGATCCAGATGAGGATTTATTTAATATTTATATATCATCATATTAGCGCATTTCCAAAAAGTTATAAAATTGATAAAATGAGATTGAAGAATACAGCATATCTATATGTTGCTTCAAAGGAGAAATTTACTCTATTAGATAATTTTGTATCTTTATGGATACTCACGCGCCTCCGGATAATAAAATGGCAGGCAGTCGCACATATGATGTATGTGTTTGGCTATACAATCCGATATGCACGATTGATGGCTGTAGCGAATCTCGCCCGGCATCTGTATTCATTACAATTACGTGAAATATGGAAGACGAGAGTTTACAGCGGTTATCGCGTTAAATAAATCGACTTAAGCCGAGGGGCACATAATTTTACCTCGTCGTCGAAGTAACACAAACGTTTCTCCAGAGGGATGGTTCTCAAGCTTTCCATGCCTCGGATAGACGTCCCGGTAATGGATATCGCCATAACGTGACCAATCGGCACGGTTGTAATATGTGCACCAATGTCGGGAAAATCAATTGGGTCATGTATTATGACGGAAGCTCCTACGAAAGGGCGCGAAGTAGCTTTGTACATGTCGGGCTCAATATTTAAGGCGACCGCAAGTCCCACATCGCGGCCGCTTCCAGGCGCTTTCTGCAAAAGTAGAGTTTATCATGTGCACAACGTAGTAGAAAATTAGATTATAACAGAATCTGACCACAAGCAAGTTTATCGAAGTCCTATGAGAGAGAAAGATATATATATATATATATATATATATATCTTCATATATATATATATATAATATCTCACTTTAACTTATAGGAGAGAGCGAGGCCGATTGTTACAGTTTTTGATTAGTAATTTTTAGAAAAAAATGGATGCCTGATTTTAAAATATATGTTATATATATGTTATAATATATTTACATTCTTTAGGTATTAAAAAATAAAATACTCGTGAATTCATCATATCGCAAAAATAAGTTGTTTAATTTTAAATGAAGCTGCGAAAATGTGACAATTAATTCCACATTCTAGGTTGATTGTCACATGTTCTAGGATTGGCATAACATTTGTTATGGATAACACATATAAAAAATACATTTTTATTTTAATATTTTTATTTTAATATCATTTCTATATTTTGAGAAATAATAGTAATGGTATTAATTTAAATAAAATAGTTATTTTAATCATAAAATACATAATTTGTTTTTTTTGTACTGTAATTTCTATATAAAAATAAAAAAATATATATATATTTAAAAATATAAAAAATTAAAAAATATATATATTTAAAAAATATATATATTTATATGAAATATAATATATTTAGAAGTATATTCTCTAAAAATGTGTTCTCTAAAGATATTAAAATTAATTTTCACCTAATTTTGTTTCATTTTGGTCAATCTATTCCACATAGCCATGTTTAATAAAAGAGATTGTATTCACAAATTTTGTCAAAATAATGATTAATTAATTGTAGCACAAGTCTTCTAAGATACGTCATTTTCTATGGAATATAAGGATATCGATTAATAATGCCAAAGACTTGTCAGACAACAAAATAAGTGATAAGAAAAATTTATTCAATAACTTCATTTTCTTAAAAATTGTTATAAGTAATATATATATATATATATATATATATATATATATATA
>NW_012130078.1:3807278-3811516 GCF_000143395.1 Atta cephalotes
GGGAGGTAGGGATATAATATATCCCTTTCTCTCTCGTAGAATTTTGATAAAAGGCTTATTGAAATAATAATAATTAAAATAAAAGCTATTTGAAATATTTTTATTTGTAAAACAGTAATTTGTAAAACAATTGTATTTTGTATTTTGTATTTCCAATACTAAGATTATGACAATTTTATTATTTGAATTACAAAATACAAAAAATTTTCAATCTTTCCATTTTAAATACAAAATACGTATTTTCATGTGCTCTGCTGAAATGCAAAATACAAAATGCACTTGTATTGCAAATACTGTGTTTTAAATAAAACTATTTTAAATATACATGCCAGCCCTGCTCCTGGTTGCTCCTAGATTCTGATATAGAATCTCTAGTCGAAATTAAGATATCGAGCGAAGATATTGAGCATTACCAAAATTGTGTGCACACCCGGCAAATCATCAGAAGTGTTGTTGAAATCGTTGGTATTAAAGTCATTGGATCTACGGAATAATGACGAAAGCGAAAATACATACATATCTAAATATCGGATGAGTCTACATATATCGAACTATTGTTGAAAGTTTGTCCATTTTCCTACTAAGTTTTTGTGCTTCTATTTTTGTATCAAATAAAATCAAAGAACCAAATTATTGCAATTAATTTAAATACAAAAATTATTCAAATTATACAGGGCAAAAATGGTTAATTAGGCGCAATATAGAAATAAAAATAATATTTAAATAATATAAGTAAATAATAAAATTAAAAATTAGTTAATTTTAGAGAGGATTACTTTTTCCTATAAATTGCCTACTGTATCATTTACCTACATTTCATTTGTCTACAGATCGATTGTCTACGTGTATTAATGCCAATTGTATTATTGCCAATAACTACATGTATTAATGCCTACAACTCGACTGCTTGCAAACACTTTTGCGCACAAATAAAATTAAAATTAAATTATATAAGAAAGTAATTTTTGTTTTTAAAATGAAGAATTTGTATTTTAATTCAGAGAAATTTGTGTTTTTAAAGTGAAGAATAGTGCTTGTAAGCAATCGAAAAAATCTGTAGGCAATAATACATATGCAAATGTGACTTCATTTCTGAAATTATTATTTTTGTACACAGCGTATGTTGGCAATCGATCTATAAGCAATACAATATGTATAATAATTGATCTAAAGGCAAATGAGGTGTAGATAAAGGGGGTCCACCCTTTATTTTATTATACTTATCTAAATATACATTATTATTATTTCTAATATTGCACTTAACTGAGCTTAACATTTGCTTTGTACACTTTAAATCGTCAAACAACCAAATGTTTTTAAAAATTATAGCAGAGAGCTTCCTAGCTTCTAGATGAAGCAGAGACGATTATTTTGAAATTTCATCTGCAATTTTATCCGACAAATATGACAAACTTTTGCACCAACTTGGCATCCAGGCCTATCTAATTTGAGCTCTGGAACCAAAACGCAAAGCTCAATGCAAAAAAATTTATAGATAAGATTTCGGGGACTGTAAAGTGTTGATACGCATTTAATTATAAGTGATGCTTATCAATACTTTATAGTTCCTAAATTCACATTGGTTTTTTTTTACGTTTAATGGCTTTGCGTTTTGATTCCGGAACTGAAATTGGATAGGCCTGTCATACAGCAAATGTTCCAGCGACATTGCAAATGTTGTAGCAATGTTGCTTTATATGTACACAATATAAAGAATAATATAGCGTCAAAGAAGCGACATGTATTTCCGAGAATTGTCTCGCGACAATTACATGTGTCCGTTAAGATTGTAGTGATAATTGAAAGCGCAACAGAAACCCTCCTTGGATTTGATAGTCTTGAAGATCTTGCTGCAATCGTAAATCTTGCCGATCCAAACGCATCTTAACAGTAACGCGCTGCAAGGTTGCATCAACTGCGAGAGATATCGTTAATTATTAACTCGAATCTTTTTTTTGAATGGATCTTATGATTGATCTATATTTCCTTGGAGATACAAATTAATCATTAAAACAATTTTTTTTACCTGCTCCATGAGCGTTTCGACCGTTATGTCGAGTCTATCGAGAAATTGCCTCGCAATCGTATTGTCTATCGAGATTTTGTCGGGTCGTACCAATTTCACTAGGGATGAAAAAAATTTATCGCTGTCGTTTGTAGTGAACCCATCCATGTATCTGTTGAATCATATAAAATTGGGACATAATATCGGATATGGAAATTTAACTCCGTTGATCCAAAATTAATTGAATTAATTAATAAATTGTCATTAGATAAAAATAGAAAATTTATCACATCAAATAGTTTTTATTTGAAATAATAAATTTTCTTCTTTTAAAGTTTTTATGAAGAAAATTGAAGGAAAGATTAGCAAAACCGAAATACAACTATCGAGTTTAGAATAAATTTTTTTTTCAGATAGACAGAAAATTTTTAATTTAATTTTTTTTTAAGGACTTCGAAATTTTCTAATTATCTTTTATTTATTAATATAAGGATTCAAGGAAAATAATGAACCCTTCGCACTTGAATGTATTAAAATATTTATATCTTATTAATTCTTATTTATATCTTACAAATTCTTGGCCATAAGATCGGCATGTGGACGATAGACCTTATTATTATTACATATGGTGACGGCTGGAAAAGACACGTCCCATATCGGATTTGACGTGTAAATAGTTGTAACTATGGGATTGTTCGAATAATTGGCCCACAAGCGTAACATCAATATAACGCAGAACACGATGGACAATATACAAACCTGTCGAATAAAAGAGTAAATTACCTTCCCTGGATAATATTACTGAACTTACTCTTGAGATGATTATAGAATCTTCACCATGAACCAAAGAACACTCTCGATTATCGACGATCCATCCATACTTATGTAACGAAAACCATGCAGACTCGTATTCTTACAATAGATATTAAACCAACCTAAGTGTTTTTTTACCCGAATGTGTGCCAGACATTTGCGATATCCTATTACGAGATGTAGAATATTGATTTGTTTGGCGAACTAATAATTAACTAAATCGATATTGATAAATATTAATATGCAAGAGCATACAGAGTGTCTAAAATTTAAATATCAAAACTTCGGGAGTATGTAGAGGATCGATAAACTAAAAAAAAAAAAAAGTCCTGTAAAGATGTGCTCGTTTTTGCTATTTTGAAGAAAATCGCAAAAAAAGACAAAACGTAGTTACACTACCTTTCGTTCTTGTATTGCTTCTAAAATATTTTCGTCACTAAAATCATACACGAAAACAATAATAATAATTCCGTTTTCAGGCGAAAATTTTTTTTATTTATTTTATCTAATGGAATCATTTTTTTTATAGATTAAAAATATATAGATTAAATACAGCCAGATATATAGATTTTTTTGGAGACTAACTTCTTTGATTATTTAGAAGATTATCCATCTGCAGCAACGGATTGAAATGTAATTTCAACTCGATGGGTCCAATTCATTATGGAAGAACTACTCAAACTAGACAGACTTAGCTAGACATATTTTCCACAACGATGGATTGAACGTGGAGGAATAGTACCTTGGCCATCCCGATCACCTGATTTGACACCACTGGATTTCTTTGTATGAGGGGGTCCTGAAGCAGGAAGTTTATTCATCGTCAAACAACTCAAAAGAACAATTGAGAAATCGAATTGAGGCTGCAGTGCATCAAATATCACCAGATTAGTTTAGCTGCAACACGAGCTGTCCTTACTAGATGCAAGAGGCTAACATTTTGAACAATTAAGCAAGTGAATAAATGAATTAATAATGAGAAAGTACCAAAATGTAAATGTTTTGTTTTTTTTGCAATTTTCTTCAAAACGAAGCAAAAATGAGCATATCTCTACAGAATTTTTTTTCTTAATTTGTCGATCCCCTACAGATTCCCGAAGTTTTGACATTTAAATTCCAGACATCCTGTATATATTAATAAATTAAAATAATATTAGTTTCTCACCACGCTTTACACTGTCAATTCTGGATTTCTTATTCCAATGTGGCGTCATTTTGGAGCTAAGTTAATGCTTATAGAAAACAAACTGCTATTTGTCAAGGGAACTACTGAATGACTGCAAATGTTACTGGACTCGTACTGCAATTTCTTTGGTCAGTGGCTACTTTTCATTTCCGCTGTATGTCATTTAATTTTCTATCATTATCTCTAGTAATAAAGTAAATTCAGTGAAATGATATTAAAGTCCCAATAATATAT
>NW_012130078.1:3817352-3822255 GCF_000143395.1 Atta cephalotes
TGTGTGTGTGTGTGTGTGTGTGTGTGTGTGTGTGTGTGTGTATTCTTCCATCTTTGTTAAATAGCGCATTTAACAATAAACATGTTCGATTTTAAATTTTATTAATATAATATAAAGGCAATATTTACAATGTTAACATGAAATAAGAAGATTTTTACATTTAATGTAAATATATTATATATGTCAATATAACAATTACCTCTGCTGCAGCAGGTACTGGGCCATTTGTATCTGACTGGGAATCCCAGTGATGGTAATGATGCGGTCGTTACTACCAGGCAGTGGCTCGTCTATAGTTATTCCGGCACCACTGTCGGATCTGATTTTTCTGATCCTCGCACCACCTTTACCAATTATGGCTCCGGCCAACTGCAGACAAAGATAAGATTTTATATATAATCAGATATATTTTCACAATAATCAGGTATATTTTCAAAACATATAGAGTAAAATCAAAGATACTTCAATCAAATAAAATAATCATTAAACATGACATTATCTACATTTATCTACAAATTATTCTTAATCTTTAGCCACTTAATAGAAGCACAATGACTCTTCAATATATTTGTGTGTATTTTTTTTAATAGTTTACACAGATATACGCGAGACCTACAATTTGGTGAAAAAGATGATCTCGAATTCATTATTACTTTCCAACGTAGCTTCCGAGAAGCAACGATCGAATAAAATTCAACGTTCCTAATTGGATTTTAACTTGGATCTTCGATATAAAGAGCAAATATACAATTTTTTGCTACGATTACCAAAATAAATTGATGCAACGAATATTTACGTTTTCCTAGAAAATAAAACAAACACAAAAAGTAAGCCTATAGTCGACTTACGTCTTTAGGAATGGTGACTTGTGTACTGGTCTTGTTTCCACTCATGTTGCCCTGGTTGCCTTGGTTGTTTCCACCCATAGGGCCACCCATTCCCGTGTTACTACCGCCACCCAAACCATTGGGCGCGCCTCCTTGCATCCCCCATCCATCACCTATGACAAAAGAAACATTAACGGCTCGTATTTCACAAATATATACAAATATACACAAATATACACAAATCCCCGAACATTTCAGCAATGTGCGACGATTTAATGGAATTTAATACTCGGATCTTTTTTCATTAATATCCTAATCATCTTTGTCATAGAATTTTAATATCTTTCTTGTGATCAAGGATGTTCGGGTCTTCTGATTGAAAAATAGATGTTTCTTTCATAGCTTAAGTGAATCATCAAGATTCCTTCTTACCGTTGTAATTTCCGCCGCCGTAGGGTGGCGGGCCGCCTCGGTTTCCGCTACCTCCATATCCGCCACCGCCACGGCCACCGTCGTAGCCGCCTCCTCCACCACCGCCGCCCACACGCGAGTTACCGCCGTATCCACGATCCGGGCCGCCGGACATTCCACCGCCACCACCGCCGCCACCGCCACCTCCACCGCCACCGCCGCCGCGTGGACCGCCTCGTGGCGGCGGAAAACCACGGTTCATGTCACCCGGACCACCGCCACGATTGTCGCGTCTCGGCATTCCGCCACCGCCGCCACCTCCGGCACCGCCGCCGCCGCCGCCGCCGCCGCCGCCGCCGCCGCCGCCACCACGACCGGGACCACCAAATCCTCCGACCTTACCCTGACCACCATCGGCGTTTCCATAACCGCCATAGTCATCAGCATAAAAATCATCGAAGTTATGCGGATCATAAGGATTGTTCACACCCTTTAGCGGTGACTGGAAAATAAAAAGTAGACGTTATATTTCGCTTTCTCAAAGATTGCTTTCCTATGTATATATTGTATTATAGAGTTAACTTTAATTCATTCAACAATGTTAAATTTATAATGTCAAATTATGCCTAATTTGAGTCATTTTTTATTATTTTTATAGGTCGTCACTATTCTTACATTGTTAAATATCAAAGGAACAAGTAACACAAACCCTTAAATTAAATGACATTTTGTTTTTAATTTCATGTGAATCAAAATATAAATCAATCCATTTATATCATCCAGTAATTAGATTTAAAGTAAACAATATTAATGTACGCACTTAATAAATAAAATAAATTTTCAATTCAAATTTAATACACTTTCTCAAAGTAAGTTGTTTTAAAGTTAAGTTAATGATATTCTAAGTAGGAGCAGAGGTGATCCAAAATGTACAAGAAATGATTAAAAATAACTCAAATTAAGTATAATTTGATATTATGAATTTAACTGTACTCAATATATCATTATTTTAACTAAAACAACAGAATTAAACAATTTAATCTTTAAAAAAAATATATTAAAAATTTGATTGAATTTCAGTTTTTTTATTATTTATTAAGTGCATATGTTAACATAAACGTTAATATAAATATTTATTTTGAAAGTAATTACAGAAATGGGTTAATTAACATTTTAATATATATATTCTCGAAATCTAGTAACTGGATAATCAGTGAAGTTTAACTTAAAAAAAAAAAAAAGTTTAGATATAAAATGACTATAAAATACTGATAACACTGATATTTGCATGCTCATTCATTGAGTTTATTCACTAAAATAAAGTTAGATTACATAATACAGATTAAGTAAGGTTAGATCTCACATTTCATTCACTGATTACCAGTGGCATATTTGGCACTGATAACAGTGATTATTTACTGATTCAGATTTAGAAAGTAGAAATTAAAAATGACAAAAAAATGTTATTTAACACAAAGGATTGCGTCTTTGATATTTAATAACGAAAAAAGAGAGAAACTATAAATGTATACTTCTACAAAAACTGTAATAATATTCAAACAATATTCAAATGATATAAGAAACAAATGTCTTTTTCGTGTCCAACAAAAAGAATCGACATTTGTTAGATCGAGATGCAACGGCTATTGAAAATTTATTTAAAAAGTCATGTATCTCATAGTATACTCACAGTCTTAATGGTGGCGATCAATTCACGTATACATTCGATGCACGTCGTGGGTTTCCCGCAGATGCTGATGAGACGATCCGTGCTGCGGGGACAGGTGTTCGAATAGATCTTGATCCTGGCTCCAGTTTTCTGAAACACAAAAGTTCGAGTACGTTAGACAAAATCCACAACTCAGAATCCAGGAAACTTTCCGCGTTTACATTGAAAAGAAGACTGACGCAACTACATTCGTTACAGTTGACAAGTTAAAGGTATGAATGACGATTTCTCTCATTTTTCAAGTTGGAATGTGACTCCGCAAATAAAAATATATTACGTCCCTAAAAATGTTGAGAGATCTCACATTTCCGTCTTCTACATTCGACTAATAATCGCTGATGTAACGAAGTAAGTAACTCAGCTCTCCTGCGTGTTCAATGGTTCTTTTTAATTACTCTGACAATCGAACATGAGTCACGATCAGGGTGTGATACTCCCTCTGCTTCCTCGACAGCTCTCACCCACCCCTGATTAACGACTTAACGACGTTCAAATGCTTTCGTACCCGCTTCACTAATCTGCGCCCCGCTCTTTGCTACGAGGTTTCTAAGTAATACCTCGAGACGACAATGTTCAGATCGCGTGCTGATAGTCGTTTAACAATCTACCTGTACTTTCCGTGATCTCGATCACGCCACATCGAGACGGCTGAACGCAAACGTGCAACCATTTGGTGGCACTTAAATTTTTCTTAAGCTAATTTGACCTGTCGTTTGCGTCATAAAATAACTCGTAACTTTCGATGATAACAGATGAGATTTACAGTTGCAGGTAAAATGAAATAATATAATTCTGCGCATTGGATTGAGGGAGGAAGGATGATGAACTGACAGACAATGATGCATATACGCGCAGAGATAGCTTTGATGCGAGTGATGCAAAAACGAAAAATTGCCGATAACATCGACAGCCGTGTGCTCAAACGCGAAATATCCAAACCAGATAACAATCTAGTACGCTCATGTATACTACATATACACGCGTGTTGCATCCGGTGGTATTGTGCGGAGAAATCGCGCCGTTTAATTACGTAGATCAAAGCAACCCACTCCCTAAAATCCCGCTAGCCTCGTGCAAATCCATTCAAACGTTTCTGATGCAGACAGTCCAGCGATATTGAGGCTCACATGTATCTGGTACCTGGATACAGCGTTAATCCCAAAGTGATAGAATCGAGAAAAGTACATGAAGACAGAAAGACGAAAGAAAGGGATAAAACGTAAATGTAATTTATATTATACTCGGAATGTTTAATCGACTCAGTTTCACGGCAAGAAATAGCACTATTTTTTTTTAGAGAGAATAAAGGAAATAGCGCGCGTATCGCATTGTTGCTTCTACATTCTCCAACATAACAAAAAAAAAACAACCAATGCTGTTCGATCACCAGCGAATAAATGGCGAACGGCTATATTGCTCGCGTAGATATCTATATAATTAGTCAATGGAATTCATAAGCGGAGAATAAGCAGAGGAATAAAAGCTCGGTCGCGTTGTATAACCATCCGTTGTATAGCCATCCGAGCGATTTGAATGCTACGATTTGAAAGAAAAATCGATGAGAATTGCAGATTGGTATTTACATGACATGCGCCGGGGGCGGAAAAAGCCAAATGTGATTTTAATCGAATTAATTAATTCTACTGATCACGAACACGAATCAACAGGATTAATCTCGACGCGACAGAAACGAGAATGGGCGCGAATTCTTGTATGCAACAACGATTTTGGATTGACAAGGATTGTTCTTACAGCCCAGCTGTAATTATTTCTGATATTTGAATCATTTTCACCGGAAGTTAACGAGTGTATCGTTGATATATCAAACTTTCATTCGAATTAATATTCTATTCTAAATTAATTTTCTAAAAAAGAAACAAGTGTATTAGTTATATTAGGTATGGGAAAAATNTTGTCGTTCGTTACGTTACGTTAC
>NW_012130078.1:3825210-3829485 GCF_000143395.1 Atta cephalotes
ATTTTTTTAAATTACTTGTATTTTTATTTATTATTGTTTTAAGATAGATTTGTTATTTTTTTTTTATATATATATAAAAAATATAAATAATTAACAAATCAGTTTGATTTCTGCGCATCGTGTGGACGATTCATCTATGCAATCATGATTCCGGATCTTTCAATTAAAATTAAAAAACAAAACATTATTTTAATTAGAACACTTGCGGCTGTTATCAGAACTAGAATTATATCTTAACAACTTAATTTTTTCTATTTTTTCAGAGTTCAAGAAAATAGAAAATAAAAATCAAACTTTTTTTATAAACAAGTGCTATTTATTTATTTAATGAGCGAAATAAATAATTTTAATTTCACTTCACTGAGAGGTCCACTCAGAGATCCGGAATTATCGTAGATGTGTACGATGTAGAAGTCAAGTAGATCTATTATTCATAAAATATTCTTTTATTAAAAAAATAGCAAATCTCTCCAACTTGAACAATAGCAAATAAAAAAAGAGGACAAAAGTAATTAAACAAAAATATTAATTTTTTCAAAAAATATTCCTAAAAACTGGCTGAAAAACGTGACAAAGCATTATAGAAAATTCTGTTAATATCTCAAAAGAATTACATTTTTATAAATAAATAATAAAATTTTATAAGCATAAATTTAAGACAATATTTTCAGATTATTTCCATCTACACTGCGTAACTCTTTCTGCAAATCATCGCTAGGGGACGGCTAGCTGCACTTAATGCATTTTCATGAGTTCGTAGTTCACGGAGACAACACGAAAGTCGTACGCATTCATGACACACCGTTCGTGAAGAAAGACAGCTATCCACTTTACGGCTTCAATTCATCACTGATTTAAATTGTGCAGTGACTTCCAAGTGATATTACGGAAAGAAACGTGTATTCCTCGTTAAAACATATAATCGCAAATTGCCTTTCAACATATCTACTACTTTCGAATCAGGTGAGAAACTAACATAAACTGCCACATAAATCCCATGACATGTAAATGTCATAAATTCGTCGGGATAAGCGAAAACAATGTTCGCATTTTACAAAAAGTTAAAGTACAATAGACCTTCAAAGCCCTCCGGATTATTACGTCAAAAATTCTTTCTATATGCCGATACACATTTCGATCAATAAATTAAAATTTATATTCTACATACCGGGCTGACTGATGAATGTAGCGCCAATCGATAATAATTGAAAATTTCACATCGCGTGCGGAAATTTCTCAACGCTGCATTCACATACGCGAATTTAAATAAGTAATAATCTTAAATATATTAATAACGCCGAAATACGCGCTGTAGATTCTATATCAGTCGAAATTGGACGAAGATATAATAAGGGATCATAAAATAAAATAAATAAGATATACCGCTCGCGATATTACACGCGTGCGCGCACACGGCGTTTGTCGGAAATGCTGAGAAAAATAAGGAGAAAGCGCGAAAATTCATCGTATGAAACGAGAAACCGTGTCGCGACGTGAAATGCGACAGGTACGAGACTAGCTTTCGATATCCGCGACGGAAACGAAAGGAAGGCAGTGGTCAGAGCATTTTTCTGAATACATGAGATATCGGGAATGCGACAAAATGCGACAAAATACACCGTTGTCGTCATTGCGGTGTCGTGTTGCTTCGTTTATACCAGCTGTTTTCCCTTTCAAAGTGTTCCTCTGCGCGACCGATCTGCGACCGAGATCGAGTCAAAATAGACCGACACATACGTGCGTCGTCCGAAGGTGACACGAAAACAAATCTTCGGGAGTTTTCCGATCAAAGCGATCTAGTCGCTGTAACGTACAGAGGCAGAGAAACGTAGTCAATAAGATAATCACAAGTCATCGCTCGTACGTGATACCTCGCATATTTGGTCTTTGCACTTCTTCACCGAAAAGTTCACAAAATTGTTTTTTCTTCAGTGTATTACTATAATGGACATCTACACGATCGACGAAGTTGCCAGTCACAATAATGCCAAGGATCTATGGATCGTGATACACGGTGGAGTCTATAATATCACCAAGTTCTACAAGGAACATCCTGGCGGCGAGGAAGTGCTGCTGAAATTAGCGGGGCAAGATGCGACAGAATGTTTTGAGGCCATCGGCCATAGTAATGAGGCGATTATTTTGCGTCAGAATTTCAAAATTGGAGAGATAGGGAAGAGTGTAAGCTTCGATAATAAAATAAAAACGACAAATACAGGTTTGTTCTTTTCCTCGGTCGCTTGAATTGTAATGTGATTTAATACTGTTCAGATTCATTGCTTACAAATTTAACAATACGCTATAAACAAAGTCTCGTATACAGACGAGTTTACATTCGCAGTGTTTACGTCATTGACAAATGTAGATTTACGTACATAAGTATATCATTTTATATACGTTTCAGTATTTTTCTTCAATTTCTAACAGCTATATTTTAAGTTTCCGCTATTCATAATCGATTCTTTTATTTAAGATCTTCTTGAGTCGATCTTAACTCAATAATTATCCTTTTTGTTTTAAGTAAACAATCATGAAATTTTTATATTTCAATTAAAATCATTATTATTAATAATTTATTATTGTTTTTCGATTTATTAATTATATTCGAGAACATTATAGATTTAATCATAATTTTCTAAAAAAAAATAAGTAGAAACCAAATATTAAACAAATAAAATAGAAATTTATTATAACAATATTTTAAAAAGATAAAGATTTTAATTGATACAGCACTTTTTATTGCGGGTTTTCGATTAATTACACATTTTTGTAAAGAATAATTATTAAAAATGAAAGAGAATATATGTATGTCAAATAATATCCATTATACAAGACAATATTTTATAACATTTTTCAATTTTCTGACCGCTGGAAATATCCTAAGTGATTATTTTCGAATTAAGATGTCATAAACTAATCACCGTTTCATTATAAAACATTACTTAAGACTTTTGAAATAAGAACCGACATATAAAAATCTTAGAGTATTCTATCATATTTATGTTACGTCAATGAATAATGGAACAATAATTGTTACTGACACACTCACATTATACTCATCCTATGCTCTTAGGCCCAGTTCTATCAATGTAAGATAAATTTGATTTCAGTTTACTTACTGTTTATCTTTATCTAATTCCTAGGATTACAAGAAGATAAACAATAGATTGAATCAAGATTAAAGTTAATCTTACATTGATGGAATTGGGTCTTGGTAGAAGAATCGTATATCTTAATCCTGTTGCTTTTAGAAGAATCATATATCATAGTCGTAAATCATGTACTTTTCAATGTCACTAAGATCTTTACAAATTATTTTTTTTATTTGTAGAAATAAAAGAACCAGCGGAGGAAGATTGGCAATATCAAGAACCAGACAAGGAACAAACGACGTTCTGGTCCTCGACATTCATGTGGTTCTCTTTCATAATTTATGCTATAATAATTTATTATTGGATCAGAAAACTAGGATTTATGAGCGCAATTTTTTAATTTTAACATAATGCTAAAATATGCAAAATGCAATGTATAATCCATTCGAAGCTATTAAGTTATTGTTCTCGCATAATTATTTTAAAGGGTATACATTTACTTCAAAATTTGTTATTTAATACTTACAAGAGGAATAAGAATATATATATATATATACTAAGTAGATATGTTTTGGCTTGATTCCTTTTAATTTTGATTTTAATTAATACTACGCTTTTATTGTTTTGCATTTATCATGTATAATTTTGTACACTGTAATACAACTTGTAATGAAACGCTCATTAGTCAAAGCAAAAAAATATTCGAAAGACAAATTATTCGGTAGGTCTTACGTAACTTAGTAAGTTTTCTTGTTTTAATATTTTATTTTGGTACGTATTTTTATGCGTGCAATATATTTGAACTTTATTCCAACGTGCGTCGAGAGAAAATATCAGCAAGTTCGTTTAAAATGCTCGTCCAAAATGGATCATCGTTCACGAATATAACTTGATGTAAAAATCGATATGGAAAAACTATCATCAAATAATCGAAATTATGAAACGGCTGAGCGATAGTCTTCATGTATAATAAACGTATTATCTGATATATATGTATTATATAACATTCGCTATTATTGCTTCATTATTAAAGAAAATTATATTAAATGAAAAATATCTGATCGTACAAGCGGCAACATACATTATGATATACATTATATATATAATTTTGTGTGTGTGTGTGTGTGTGTGTGTGTGTGTGTGTGTGTGTGTGTGTGTGTGTGTGTGTATATATATATATATA
>NW_012130078.1:3835368-3837330 GCF_000143395.1 Atta cephalotes
TATATATATATATATATATATATATATATATATATATATACATATATATGTATACATCGAATTGTCGTTACATATGAGCGTTATATATTAATGTTTCGTCAATGTTATATTGTCAATAAATAAAAAGTTATTAATTTCATCGGAATGCGTGTGTTAATTCTATTGAAATGATTTTTATATATATTTTATATAATATATAAAATTAAGATTAATCGCTAATATTATATTTAGAAACATTAATTTTGAAGCAGTCAGCGATTTTTAAATGAAATTAGAGCATGTTTCCATGGATTAACTTTAATCGTTAAATCAAGCGATTTTATTATACGAGTCACAAAACAAGTTTTAACTGGTTTTATCTATGATGTTATTCTGCCTGTGTGTGTAAGTTGCAAATTATTTTAATTCAAAGCAACCTGCGTTGTGTACGCGAATCTGACAAATTAATTTGGTTTTAATTAAAACCATTGGTAATGTCATCAATGTTTTAAAAAATTAAGAATCAATTATATTGAAATAAATATCATTTATTTAATTTTAAATAAATTATAAAACCATAAGCCGAATGATTTCAAAATTATTAAAAAATGTACAATATATATTAGTTTAATATATATTAGTTTAACAATTTAAATTTTATTTAAATATCATAATAAAAAAATTTGAAAAATTATTCTAATAAAAAACGGAACAGATTATTGCAGCTGCCTATTAAAAAAATGTTTAAACGAATGATACTTGAATTATGTTTACTAATTCGATAAATTGTTTTTAATAACGTGTATATCTATAATAAATTTGTTTAAAAAAATTTTTGTCTCAAGCTTTCAATCTATATTGCTTTTATAATCTTTAAGATACACCGCTCATAACTCGCATTTACTTTTTAAACAAATAAAATAAATGTATCCATTATGTTATCTAAGATATTTTTCTTATTGACAATAAACCTGTTGTTTGTTTTCAAAATACACTGATCGTAATTTGTTTTTTAGACACTTGCAAAATTTTTCCGCGTAGAATAAATTATACATCCCACTTTCTATTCCTACAAATTGTTGTAAAATGTATATAACGACCACTAAAGAGATTATGAATTTTCATAACCCAGATTTTCATAACGTTTCTCATTCGTTTTTTCATAAGAAAATACAAATGAATGAATCACGGATGTTCGAAGGATAACTATTATATAAGAGTATTTTAATAGAAAAAATCAAGAGTCAAGTGGTTAATTAGAGTGTAAGAATTTAAGCATACAAACGCGACATATGAAATTGAGAAAGAGAAAGAGAACATAGAAGAAACCGACAGAACCCATTCAAAATTAAATGATACTTACATATATTATTTACATATGTTATTTACATACCAAACGAAGTCGATAATATAAACAATAATTACACCTTTATATATTATCTACTTACATTGTATTGCAAGAAACACTTTTCAAGCATGAACGTGTGAAGTGTTACCTGAGGAGTTTCCATTGTATTCGTAATTGGTTTGATCCGCTTGTTAGGTACTCTATGTATTTTAAATTGTCATATCGACACTAATTGTAACCGAGGACGGACGTTACACGCTCGCGACCGTCCACGTGTCGACGGTTACACGCCGGCCATCAGGGGGGGTTCGCTTTTCCGAACAAGTAGTGGAAAGTGGTCGCATTGTCGCACCATCCTCGTCGGCTTCGCGTATGTACGTCCGCGTGTTGGAACTCGCGAGGGGAAAGAGAGGGACCGCAATGACATATGTGGAAAACCGCATATCCTTCCTGTCAACCGTCGGCCATCTGCTTTACATACCGACTTCCGGCGTCGGTGGAAACTTTGAAACGCACCCAACCCTCCAGCTTCTCTAGGTCGCAAGGTCCTTCAACTCTCATAATTGTCTCTCTCATCATTCCACTTATCGTTTTCATCTCTCTTTTCTTTTCACCTTCGTCTCTCTCTCTCTCTC
>NW_012130078.1:3837350-3840806 GCF_000143395.1 Atta cephalotes
ATTATAATATATATGAAATTCTGAAATACATAGTGAAATTTCTGTACCAAAAGAAGCAATTTTTTGCTCTGAGCGGTTTTTGAGTTATTATAATAATTGATTTTTAATTGTTATGATAATTGATAGTTATTATGAAATACATGAAGAAAACAGCGCGATCATTCATTAACTATAAATTACTCTTATTTGAATATTATATAAATTGCAATTTTATACATATTTACATATAATTTACAAATAAGAACAAATATATATATGTATGTACGTAAAAAATAACAAACACACACACACACACACACACACACACAAGTTTCTTTTTTTTATGTGTAAATTCGATGCTGTACAAAAATGCAATCAAGTAGCTCGACTATCATGCTTATCTTTTTGCGATTTACGTAGCGTCATCATGACTAGATGTTTTTGAATATGAATCGGATATCATGCCCGCATAATACGTGAGTTTACAAACAGGAACAGTATCTAGTAATTTTGTACAAAAACATTGCTATTATTCTCATTACGTACTTTCGGCTTAAACAAAATTTTCAAAAAATTTCGCGCCGTAATTAGATCATTTGAGAAAATTCAAAGGCAAAAAATTTAATTACGCGGATACATATCGCGCATAATATGTTTATTAATTAATTAACTAAGTTAATAAATATTACAAAATGAAGATATTTTTATTCGTCATTTTTATCTAATAAGATAAAATTTGCTCCAATAAACGGAAAATATTTGTCAGAATTCCTTGCAGTTCGAAAGCTACATAGTGGATAAAGAGACTACTTTTCTTGGAACGAGTGAAAAGCATGTTTATTATGTTTCTAGATATTCTATATATTATAACTGACTTATTGTATGTTACAACTGACAAATTTGAATCAGCAGAATTGTCTTATCATCAGTTCAGCGATTTTCAATACTTCGTGAAAGCCTCAGAAATATATGAAAATCGTGTGTATATATTTCGCAGACCTGTTTTGACTAACAAAAATGCTCTGAGCGATCAACGACTATCCGTAATTGCAATATTCTAATATTACAAATTTCTTGAATTAAGACTTCAGTTCATAGCAATCGAGGATTTGTAGTCAGCCTTTGTGAAAACAGTATATCAGACGCTTTTCATATGATGACATAAGTCAACACAAGTGTCATTCTATCTTTGTTACTCTCTGAATATCAAGAAGGATAGAATGATGTTTGTGTCGACTTGTGTCACTAAATGAGAAGCACTCATTGTTGTAGATTCACAGCTTTCCATACAAGTCAGCCAATTGAGTCCGCCACCTAGACATTACCCACGATCTAACACGTCAGCGTTAGAGTTTTGCTGTAAAAGCAGCGGTTGGCAATGTTGCGACTGGCCTTCAGATAACACGAGGAAAGCTTATGCGGTGGGGTCCAGACAACGAGAGAAACGAGAAAGAGGGGATCATAGCACTGTACGAACGACAGACTGTATTCCGTAGTATTCACGCGAGTGCAGTTCCGAGGAGAGGTTCTCGCAAATCTTATCAGCGGAGATTCGCATCTGCGGCTCATTTGTACCATTGCCTTGCATTTCTCTCCGGATCTGTCTCCTTCCGTCAAAGAAGTCGACGCCTTCGAAGGTGCGAAAGTGCGAGGTATGTGAGGCCCAGCGAACGTCAAACCTTCGTCAATTGTCTCAGACGAGCTTTTCCATGCAAAGACTCGATGAGAGCTATTTGTTTCGAAAAAAACAATAGCCATATCGATCCGACGCACTTCTCAAATCTCGTTCATTCGACAGCGAAGATATCTTCGATGATATCTATTCTTGCGAATCATCATCTTGAATCGATATTTCCATCGAGTGTACTCGTTCAACTGCCTGCGATCGGATAAAGTTTGAAGTTATTAGTAAGGGTTGAATCCATGATCCTTCAAAGGCATATATTGACTTCTCTAAATAGCAAACGGAAAGCGAGAGACGTAGTTGCCACTTCTCTCAAATAGAACTTTCACCTAACGAAATATCCTCCGTTTGAGAACGTTTCCGCCGTCTGTGCGTCTTTCCGCGCATTGCATTCGAGAAATTATGCGACCTATGCAAATTTCGAGGAACCTATTAAACTAATGGCCTTTTCACTTTTACGAGGATCGTGTTGTTTGGCTCCGTAGGAATGTTGTTTGTCGAAATCACATAGTGATAGTACTATGACATCACCTATTTAAGCGAATGATTAGATAACAAAACTGCAGGAATATATTATTATATTTATTGTGTCATTAATATTGTTAGGTGTAATGATCGCATGACATGGATGTTTGCTACGTACATCTGAAGTGATTTGACAAGTCATTTGAAAATGTCATTATCTCACTCGAGTATATAATAAATATATCTCAAAAAACAATTTTACAGCGTAGTCGAACTTTGATAGTAATCAAATGAATACTTGTTATGTAATCTCACTCTGCTGACCTTGTCATGCATTATATTGAACTACTCGTGGCACGTTGAAACGCCGTGATGATCCTAACGCGTACATGACGTCGTATTTCTAAATTTGTTTATAACGTTTCTCTCAAAACTTATTGACCCGCTATATAATTAGCCTTTCTAGAACTAAGCGTTATCTAGAACTAAGTCGGTCAAATACATAGATTACGTGGATTCTATCACGATTCTAGTCTTACAAAACATTTAAAAGGATAAGATAGATAGATTATACTTTATGACGGTTATCAAACTTATTCTTGCGCGAGAGGAAAAAACATTTTACTTATGTAATGTCGAAGCTACGACGAAAACAATTTTAATAAGTTCTCTTTTCTTTTAGATCGACTGTACAAAGAAGAAAAAGCGAAAGATTGTCGAGACATGGCAGAAATGAAAGTATTCACGCGGAGCGAGATCAGAAAAAACGACGATAAGGACAAAGTCCTTTTCATCTTGCACGACAAAGTATACAACGTCCACAGCTTTCTCAATGAGCATCCGGGTGGAGAGGAGATTCTATTGGAACACAAAGGCATAGACGCTTCCGAAGACTTCGACGACGTCGGGCATTCGAAAGACGCGAT
Organism: Atta cephalotes; assembly: GCF_000143395.1. Lineage (NCBI taxonomy): Eukaryota > Metazoa > Arthropoda > Insecta > Hymenoptera > Formicidae > Atta > Atta cephalotes. The sequence continues at coordinate 3,840,405 of NW_012130078.1, forward strand.
GGAACTGATGAAGACGTATCAGATCGGTGTAATCGCTGATTCGGAAAGGGTGAACAAACTGCCGAAAAAAGGCTGGACATCGGGATACGCGAAGGAATTGGAAAAGAACGTTCAAGGATCCAGCTTGTCTTTTTATCTAATCATAGGTGGAATCGCGCTCGTAGCGGTTCTCTTTTTTTACGTGTATTAATCGATCCGCTGAAATTAATCCGGAAAAATGCTGTGAATGTGACAGTGTGACATGTGATAGAGAAAGGTACTAGAACGAAAAATATTCTTGTATGTCTCTAATGCTTCTGTGTCCCCAAGAGCGTATTTCAATAATTAATTTCTTCGAAAGAAGTTTTATTTGATACATATATATATATATATATATATATATATATATATATATATATATAT
>NW_012130078.1:3843705-3852097 GCF_000143395.1 Atta cephalotes
TCTCTCTCTCTCCGCGAATCCTTTGACGCTATGCAAACGGAGACACTCTCGGCTTGCTGACAGTGTCGCTTGTTGAAAATCGCGACATACGTTCTGTTTTGTTTAACTCGCGACATTGCAAGGGCATGAAGCTCTAAACAGGACAAAAAATCGATACAAAAAAAATTGCCATCGACAACGACAATTAAACCAATTAAGCAAATTAAAACAGTTAAGAAATAGATCATATCTCGTACTCTTCGATATCCTATAATTACAATTATGCATCGTTCGTCGTTTAAGTCTCATTCAATTTGAGACGCTTCTCTTCTCTCTTCTGTCGGCGGCGATAAAGGATCGTTTACATTTAGATGCCAGAGTGAAAACATTTTTTTTCTTATTTCTATTTACCGACCTCTGGCGCTCGCCATAGTTCTCTTTGCGAGAAAACGGAAACTCAATATCGTTCTTTTGAAGGGTCATAATTTCCTCTCCTTTTCCACCCGGCGAAAAGTAACTTTAAAAACATCAATGTACGTCTCAGTGTGAGAAGAGCGTAAATTTTTCAAAGGACTTAATGCACGCCACTCTAAGAAAACCATCGCGGTAATGCGAACCAGTTAATTCAACGTTTCAGAAACATTTTTTGCTTGTTCTGTTTTCGATTTCGCGGTCGCTCGCGAGCCATTAAGTCAGAGATTGACAGAAAGCTGACAGACGATATGGATAGATGAGACCACCATGATTTAAACGCTTCTCCTGAATAGGAAAGGCGTAAGAACACGCCGCGAAGTCTGCAAGCGGGAAGAACGGGAAGAAAAGTGAAGTGCACAAAGAAAGCGAATCCGCGGTGAAACGAGGAAGATTCTCAAATGGACGTAACGAGTTCTCCACAGTTTCCCGGTTGCTTTTTGCTGCCTTCTCAACCCCTATTCCACTCTCGCACTTACCTTTCCCTCCCGTTCGTCCAGGTCTCACGAAAAGCAGCAATTTTTCCAATCCCCCTTAGATAAGACGCTTTAAAAGAGAGAGCGCCGTAACAAGTCGCTATTTTCTTCGTTGATGACTAGGAAAATAAACTGGAGAACGTCAGCACGATAACAGGTGCATACGCAAAGGGTTAACAGACAGTAGAGGGAGAGACAAAGTACTCGGGCGCACTCGGAATCGTAAGACGTGTTACTACCGCCGTACCGACGAAGAAGATATAATAAATATTCTGATAAATGTGCAGGCCGTCCCTCGCCGCGTTCTCGAGGATGGCGATATTTCACGCACCGCGAGATGAGCACGGGGCACGCATGCGGATTTATGCGGCAAATTGTTTTTCGCTCTTCTTGTTTGCCAACATTCAGCCCGAGCGTATGTGAAAGGAGCATGCGAGAAATCCATGCCACGATAGGAAGGAAGATGAATACGATAAAAATTTAATTGCCCCAAGGATAGGTCTATCTGGTTCTCCTTCGGTGCAAAAATTACAACCCTGCATGGAAAAAGAGTTTTCGTGCAATGGAAAAAATTTACCCTGTTCGAATATAATACATTTCACGTTCCATTCAAATTTTTGTATTCATTTCATCTTATTTGGAAAAAAAAACAAAAAATAAAAATGATCATGATAAAGAAAACATGCTGACACAGTTTGAAAATAAACTGTGGAAGTATAATTAACATTGATTGTGTTAAATTAAAACGTATTTCATTTATTCATCTTAAAATTTACATTTTAAAACACATTATTTTTATGTTGCTTATTCATTTATTCATAAATTGAGTTATTTTGATATTAAGAAACGTTGAATATTTAACACAAAATCTTTAAATAATATAATCACATTGTGTTAAATAATCAATACTCGAATGTTATGTTAAAAAATTCAAACAACACAAATGTTAACAAGAACATGAATGGATCATTTCTAACACAAATACATCATTTTTATCATATAATTAAATCTACTACTAGATCTAAAAATAAATTTGTTAGACCATCAAAATGATTATGCAGGACACTCGAACTGGTTGCTAGAAAGTCAAAATTTTTTATAGCACTGTTCATTATATTTAAGTTCATTATATTGTTCTACAAAATAATTTTGATAGTCCAACGAAGTTACTTTTAGATTTATATCTAGCTAAATTTTTACTTCAGCAAATTCTTCCCGTGTATGATTAATGAGAAGGAAATTTGTCTGAATTCCGGCTGAATTACGTATATAATTATGATTCGATCGATTCGCGATCTGTCCATTTTTTCGCGCCCATTTTTCTCTGATGTATAATTGCGATGCAATCGAGCTGACTTACACGGAGCAGATTGCGAACGAAATTGCAGTCAAGTTGCGAGAACCGTGTTTACGGAACGTCAGCGAGCGCGACGATGCAACAGAAAACAGCACGATCAAATGGGTGCCTGTTGCCTCGAGGTAACGTTGGAACGAAACCCGGAAATACACAGTTTCGTTCCCGTTATACGGACTCTATTTCGCAATACTATTCTCGGTTATATGAATAGGACTCCGAGAGGGATTGTCATTTAGCGCTTCGTCTTCCAATGCCAAATAGGTGCCCATCTCCGTCGAAAGAAGGGACAGGACGCAAATCGATTAGAAAACTCCTGGCCAATGGAAAAAAAAACGCGACATTCGATATCCTAGACTGCGTTTCATTTGACGTTTCCCTGCGCCATTAGATATTAAAGGAGTAATGATAACCCCATCCCTCGAGTTAAATAACATTTCATTATTTTTAATTTCTACACTGAAAAAAATGTACTAAATTTTAATAAATCATTTGCTTGAATAGTGCCAAATATAGTACTAAATATAATATAAAGATACATTTGGCACAAGAACCATTAATTTGATTTAATTATAATTTTTTAAATTAAATATATATTCATTTACTATAAGTAATAAATGTTTAGCTGACACTATTCAAATAAATATTTATTAAAATTTAGCATTTCATGTGTCAAAATGTAAATCAATCCATTTTTGTTGTTAGTTTCATCGTAAACATCAATATTAACATATACATTAGAAAATAAATAATAAACTAATTTTGAGTCAAATTTAATGAATCTTTTTAAATTAAATTATTTAATTCCATTATTCTAATCAAATTAATGATGATTATTGGATAGGATCAATGACTTATAGAAATGATTAAAAATAACAAAAATTGAATAATTTAACGTTATAAATTTAATAGTATCATCATTTCACTGAGTACTTTCCATTAGTTTTAGTATTATAACACAAGTCGACAAACATCATTCTATTTTTCTTAATATTCAATGAATAAAAAGAGATAGAATGACACTTGTGTCATCGAAAGGAAAAAAGGAAAAATACTGTTGTCTATTAAGTATTAAATAAAAACAAATAATGTGCTCGCGAGTATTGTAAGCGCCAAGTGGAACACATTCTTAGAAAGTTCGCAGCCGACAATAATACGGAAACGTCTGTTTCCGAAACATGCATTGCAAGACGATGCACATGCGGAGAACATCACGCGCTCATGCTTGAAAGTGCATCAATGCTCGAGGAATACGGATGAAACATCGATCTGCATGAGATTATGGCACGTCCGTTAGAGTAACGGAGTGCCTAAAGTTATCAGAACGTGGGCAAATAGAGAGGAGTAGAGAGGATGGTGCGAGATCGAATAATGGGAGCTATCGACTGTGTACGCAGCTTTTTGAGAGTGTTTTAACGAACTCCAGACGGCGTCGTCGCGAACCAAGAACAGAAGGAAAAGAAATGCTGAAGAGCTTGCAAAATTGGCGAACTACGAGAGTTATTCGTCAATTTAAGAGGATCAATCGATCGTCGACGACGAATAATCGTAAACGTTAGGTATCTTTAATTAAGAGTATTTTTAATAATATTTATAAGTCACCTGAATACGCGAATGTCTGCTTAACTTTGAGAAAAAATTTCCTAAGGATTCCTTAAGTTTCTAGGTAAAATTAGAATATAATTCTTGAGATGCAAATTTAATAAATTTTATTGCCTGTTTTTTAGCGGTTATTTTCTTATTTTCTTTCTAATTTAAAAAGTATCGGTCAAAAAAAAAAGAACTTTTATAAAATTTTAAAAAATATAAAGAATAAAATTCGCACAAACATAAAAGAAGCACCATTATTTAAATATTATAAAAATATAATTTTTTAAATTCAAACTTATCTAAAAACTTATTTAAAATTTTCATCTACAATTTATATAACACTTCGACATTCGTAAATTAAAGAACAAATTTCCCAAAGGGACAATTTAACAAAAATTTGTCAAAAAGTTCAGTTTCTCTCAGGAAAAACATTTTAATATATATAGAATCGGAAATCGTAAATTATCTGTTCACGTAAAACTGTATTAAAGGTAAACTAAGAATTCATCGGTTTTCAATATCCTCTATATTTACAGTCTCTGAATGTCTCGCAGCGGGTGCACACCAAGTCTCACTTATGATGATGATGATCAAAGACGACAGCCACGTGGCAGAGTCTTGTTCATCTTGAAGAAGCTCAGCTCCTCTCAGTGGACAGTCTAATATCGCTAAAAGCTTTTTAATAAACAGTCTTAGAGTCTAGCGACGAGTGTGCACCGACATACGTGCAGAGGTATACGTTGCACATACGATGTATACGAAGGCGAGTCGCCTCTATGCGAGATTCCCATGGGAGAATGATGAGGTACGCTCTCGTTGGAGACTCTAAGGGGAAGGGAATAAAGTGGCGTACAGGATCGAGGAAGTATCGCAAAAATTTGCCTTTCGTAACTGACGCGATGAATGAAAATGTAGTTCGTGGAAGAGGAAAAAGACAACCGCAGGGAGTATGACGACGTACGGAGATGCGGAGAGGGGAACTGTTTATTTTACGGAGTGGAGACTAAGACGTACAATATTGTCCTCGGCAAAGTGGTCGGTTCTATTTTCGAGTTCTCCTCTTCCCCTCCCAGCTCATGCCTTTCTTTCTCTTCCGTTTTCCGCGAACGGCATAAATTTCCGCCCGAGAAGTACGGCGTAATGACACGCGAGCATCCACTCATTTTTCTTTTCCTACCACCGTCCTTTCTCACCAAGTCAAACACGACAGCCTTCAATGGGAATGGGATTATAATTGTGTTGCATCTATTGAAAAACAGGGATACGGCGTTAACTACGTTCTAAATTTCTTGCAGTGAAATATCACTTCAAGAGAATGAAAATACAACCATCCTTGAAAAAACGTGAAAATATTTAACTTCTTGGGAAAAAAATGACAATCTTCATTCTTTTCAGAGTGAAATCTCTTTTTTGGAGATTTCACTTCTTTAGAGTGAGAATTTATTCTAAAAAGAGTGAAAATTGTCACTCTTTTTAAAGTAAAATATTTTAACTTTTTTTCAAGAATGGTTGTATTTTCACTTTCTTGGAGTGAGATTTCTGTAAAAATTTTAGAATCGTAAAAAATTTAGTATCGTTATTTAGAAGGAAAGGGCTGAGAATAATGCTTTAAAAGTCAAATTGGTATTTAAAGTAAAAAATAATTTTCTCGCAAAGTAACGTATGAAACTTTGGAGCAATCGTTATGTAAAAAATGCTCGAATGTGTTTTAAGTGCGAGCGCCGACGTAAGATCGATGCGATAAAAAAATCACTGCTGTGGGAAATTTCGGCGAACGAAATTCATCTCTCAGCGGAACGCGATTTAAAATTAAAATATGACATGTTGGAAGAGAAGATGGAGAAGAAGAGGGGTTCGCTGAAATTCGCTCCTCTCGACAGACGTGGAAAGTGTACATAATAAAAGCTTCCGGATCAATTTTCTTCCGATTCCGCGTGCAAGCCTAAAAAGATTCCAATCTTTCTTTCAATCTCTTCTTTATGAAAACGTGAAAATGGAAAAGTTACATAAAAGTCCGATAACGTTATCTAAACATTCATCGATTTGTCATGATCAAGTATCATATTTTCCGATCAATAAAAGTATTACTTTCAGGTATTGAAAAGGTATTGTTGAAAGATGATTTCGTCGTCCTTAAAAAATATTTCGGTCCGGAAGTTTTTGTGAGAATTTTATCTTCGAAACAAACAAAAAATTTCAAATACGCGGAGTGCACGTGCACATGGTTATTGTTAGTGGAATTTGGTGTCGGCGAAATAGTGTTCGCGAAAATATTGGCAAAACCTTCGTCGCTGATTGCAACGTAAACCGGAAAACATACGAAAGAGACAAGCACGATCCGGTTTGTTGCCTTTTTTTTCGAGCATCCAATCGTTTCCGTCTGGTCGGTAGATTCGACAAATCTACACCGTTCCTAGGGACGCCAGCGTTGATGAAACGTGATTTTCGTCGAATATCGCGCGTGAGGTAATTCACGGCGCAAAATTTCATCAGCGCCTATTTCCCATTACGGTAAACTATCGCTATATCGCAGTTTAAATTTGAGTAGATCATTTCGAAATTTTTTTTAAAACGATGTTAGCATAAATTTAAAATATTATATCTTCTATCTTTATAATTGTATAGAAATCAATTTTGTTGGAAAAACCGTGTAAGAGCCTCGAGTTTCAATAAATTTGAATTCACATGTATTTTCGTGCGAAATTACAATTTGGAATTAAATAAAAAAAATAAATAAAAGTGATTCGAATTCCGCATACAATTGGACACTACGGATGTGTTGTGGAGCGTTAAGTGGAATGCAATCTATACTATAGTGTTAAATTAACATAGTACACATGAATATCAAATTTATTCATTGTTATCATATGCAAAATAATAAATAAATCATACTATATACAAAATAAAATACGATATATTAAATAAAAGTAGTAGCGACTCAAATTAGATTAAATTTGACACTAGAGATTTAATAGTGCGGAGTTCATTTGAAATTTAATAGATATTAAGAGAATAAATACAGAATAAATACAGAATAATTTACCTTATGAATCTAAATGATGGATAAGACTGTCCGATAAAATTATCGTTAAAGAAATAGTTTTTCTCGTTTTTCTAATGCTTTATCTAGCGAGGAAAATAATCTGGAGTTATTTACTTTTTCCAATTTCGTCACTGTTAAATTTATAATGCCAAATTATATCTAATTTGAATTATTTTTAATCATTTCTATACTAAAAAGAGTAATTAGTAATAGCTATCAAATGTTTAGAAATAATGATAATGAAATAATGATAATTATATGTTTGATTAGTACAACTAAACATAATTTCACTTTTACAAATATTTAATTAAGTATTACAAAATGGTATTACGTTGGTATATTTACTTTATTTACTAAATATTTGTAGAGATAAAATTATGTTTAATTATATTAACCAAACATTTAATTGATATTATTTCATTAAACATTTGATAGCTATTATCAAAAGTTTAATGAAATAATCATTTTTCAGAATATAAATCACCACTGCTCCTATTCAATATGCTGTTAATTTAAAACAATGAAATTAAACAATCAACTCAACAAAATGTATTAAATTTGATTCAAGTTTAATTTATTATTAACTAAGTGCATACATTAATATGGATATTGTTTATTTAAAAAATAGCTAAACAGAAAATGGATCGATTCACATTTTGACACACATGGAAGTTAAAAAACAATAACAAAATGTTATTCAACTCAAGGGATTGGGTTGCCATTGCTCCTTTTCTATCTAACAATGTACTACGTTCAATTATACATGCACATTCGACCACGTGGCGACAGAGATAAACCAGCGCGATGAGAAGATAAACGGATATCTCTAAAAGTTTTTCAATAAATTTGCATAATCGAGTATACGGAATCCTTGCCAAGTATTATGCATTCGATCTAAATTCAGTATCGATGCTCCACTGATTTGCGTTGCGGGAAGAGCGGAAGCGGAAACGCGTCTGGAAAACGCGCAGCTTAAAGCAAATACAGTCTCTTCTCTTTTTCGTGATCCCTTCATTTTTCTCTCTACAGTTTCCCCGCTACACTTTATTTCCATCGTTTCTCTCTCGCAGTTCTAATAAACAGTTTATAAATCTCAGCGCAAACTCCGCTTTTTGAGCTCCTTTATCGCGTTTGCTCAACATAGCCTATTCCTAACGCGAGCAAACGGATGAATGTGCTTCTTTCTTGCACGCCCGCATCTACTTGCTTCCGCCTCCGGTTAATATTTGAAAGTTTTGTTTAGTAGTTCTCGATAGAGTGCGCTTTTGTGTTCAAAGTTGCAACAACGGTGAAAAGTTTTACAATAGATTCTCTTAAATATTTTATTAAAGCTAAAGTTTCAAAAATGTCTGCGTTAACGCAAAGAAATGCACTCCTAATGATCGCAATATAATACAGCAAAAAGAATCTCAAAAAGAAAGGAGAGAGAGAGAGAGAGAGAGAGAGAGAGAGAGAGAGAGACAACAGAGAGAAGAAGTA
>NW_012130078.1:3852597-3854765 GCF_000143395.1 Atta cephalotes
GAGAGAGAGAGAGAGACAACTAGAGAGAGAAATGGTATCTCATAATAACTAAGCAAAGTGAATTGGCACGCGAGTGTAAATTAATTAATATTGTAGAAGAATAATAAAAGACTCCAGAGAATATAAATCACAAAAATACAAATGCCAAGCAGAGCCAACACTACTCTCTAAAATCTTTAAAATGAAATCTAGAAAATGGAATCTCACTTTTAAAAATTAACATTTGAGCTACTCTTTTTCAATTACTGGCTCAATTGTCTCTTTGTCATTCTTTAGAATTATATTCCGCTTTAAATACATATTTAAGAGAGTAAATAATTAATATCGATCTCAATTAACGTACCCATAATCGACGAAAACCCAAAACAAGAATTCTTAAAAATTCCTTCGAATTGTGTGCACTAATTGTAAAATCTTGTTACGCGAGTTAGACAAACCGGAGTGTGGAGAACCTCACGAACGTGCGAACGAACGACTACTGAAAAGGCGGTAGGATTCGCGGATCCGTCATGCGCTCCTGGCTCAATTTCAGTCGCTGTTACGACTACACCCGGACCTCATTCAACAGCACAAAGGGGCCTCACCACTACGCCCAACCACTACGCCCGCTTCCGCCGCGCGACGCTCCCCTGTTAAGTCGCCCTTGGGACTATCCAGCACTTGAAATAAATTGCAAATCGCCGGAATATTCGACAGTTGAATGGAGCTTTCGACATACATATCGATTCCAATAAAACTTATTCGAAATTATTGCGTGCACAGCAATATCAATTCTTTCCACTTTTTCCCAAATCAACTCCACAGTTGTCACAAATTCCCCATTCTAAAATTCCATCAGCGTACACTCTTTGTTACATTAAAATTAAATTATTAAAGATTCAGTTTTGATTTTAATATCCGTCTGGACTATATAATTAATATATAAGAGTTTTTTTCTTTTCTTTGTGATTAACGTTTTGGATGTATTAAAAGTTATTTATTAATTTCAATAATTGACACTGATTCGTTGAATAGTCAAAGATTGATTTTTGATTAAACCGATAGAATTTAAGCGTTTGCGATATGGAATTTTTGTTTAGTGACCTACCTTCTATTATTTTACGATAAATCGTTTCTGCTTCCAACAAATTTACCTTTTAATAATTTTAATACATTTTAGATCGTTATTAGAGTTCGTTCTTATATTATAGTTTCCGTTAATAGATAGAGGGTTACTGAAATGAATGTTTGTAAAAAAAAATTTTTTTTGTAATTACAACATCATATTGTTTCTGAGGATGGCTCAAAAGTGAGCCAAAACATGTAAGCAGATTAATTATTAATAAAGTTGTTTTGTTAATCATATTGGTTTGTACAAGAATTATCATGCTTGACTCCTATTGTCCTGTTATATTCAATCACTTTCTAAAATTCCATTTTCGTGATTTCTAGACAAAATTTTCCTGATGCTTTCAATATTTTGAAATTTTTTATATTTTCACTCTAATTTGGAAATTTTATTGAGAAAGCAATTTAACAGAGCAATATAAATTACTATTAATGTTACTGATATCGCTTGCATTTAATTGTTAAGTTGATAGGATTCCAAAACTACGTAAATACAGACATATTAAGCTTCTTTAAAGTCAAGAATTTTTATTTTCCAGTTCAATTTCCAGTTTTGTGGCAACTATGAACTCCCAAATCATTCTGTTTTTCCCATAAAACTTACGCGTTTACGATTTGTATTTGTAAGTATCATATGACCAAAGTAACCTCGCAAAGAAAAGTTTATTTCCATTGTACGACTATGCAAATCCACCAGCGGGTTACCTTGCGAACCAACAACATTGATGAGAACGAGATATCCTTGGGTCTGCAGAAGGATGCGAGTAGTAAATCCCTTCGCTCTAGGGGAGGAGAAACGAAAGGTTAAGATAGAAGACTCGTCTTGCTGCGCTAAGCGTCACTGGCGAAGCTCAGGGACTACACCTGGCGTGGCAGCTGCTCGGAACCGTCCGTTACCTGGTTCGGCAGCACCTGTTCGGGGATTGCGTGCGGTGCGGAGTCTCAGCGCCAGAAAGGCCCATAGCAACACATGTTGCCCACGAGTGTTCCCTAGCGCGGCAAAGCGACGAATGATTGAAAGAACAGAAAAGAGAGAGAGAGAGAGAGAGAGAGAGAGAGAG
>NW_012130078.1:3856755-3862073 GCF_000143395.1 Atta cephalotes
CCTCTTATATATATATATATATATATATATATATAGCAATGATCGATTCCATTGGAGACGTAAATAACGCGAAACGTGAGATCTGTGAACGAGAGACATGACACTCTCTAATATTACTACGAATTCCATTCTGGTGTTTATATTAGTTTAAAACGATCTCGAATAAATCCGCTTTGCAAAAAATCAAAAATGAACAAAATCAATTCAATGATCTGCTCATTCATTGAAAATGATATGCATTTATTTACATTCCGCTTGTAAATTTTTTACAGTCAGTCGCGCCGGATCATAACCAAAATATAAAATCATATTTTATATTTTTTATACAAATAAAATAAACATTATACAACCCGCAAGATTTTATTTATATTTATGCACTAAGAAAAAAATTTTTTAATTGATCAAATTAATTTAGCTCATCTTTATTTTTTTCGTTGAAGAATATGTATTTAAGTCAAATATATTTGATTTAAATGTACACTGAAAAACAATTCTACACAGTAAAAAAAATTTGTGTATGTATTAAAAACGGTCTACTCACGTTTGTATTAATAGTTTGTGTTGAATTTTTTAACATATTCGAGTGTTAATTTAACATAATGTGATTATGTTATTTAAAGATTTTTTTGTGAAATTGATATTCAATGTTTTTTAGTATCAAAATAATACAATTTATGAGTAAGCGAACAAGTAACATAAAAATAATGTGTTTTAAAACGTAAATTCTAAGACAAAAGAATCAAATTCGTGTCAATTTAACATATCATAAATGTTAATTTATGACAAAAAATGTTTTCATGATTTGTTTACAAACTGTATTTTTATATTTATTCTCTTACATAATATTTGTGTTGCCTTTTAATATATTCATCTTGTGTAAAACACTCAAAAATTTGAATGAACCGTTTGGGAGATGCGATTTATGTTAAATTCATTTTTTTCAACTGTGTACTTGAAAATAAATGAATTTTCTGGAATAAATTTCATTTATTTTCAAATTTATTAAAATTCTAATTGAGATAATCGGAATTCTGATACAATATTTCTGGTAAAATCTACTGGAATTCTTATTTTTACCAAAATAATTATATCAATCAGAATTCTAGTAATCTCAATTAGAATTTTAATAGATTTAAATAGAAAAATTCTGATTCATTAATTTTTTTCAACAGAATTACTATTTAATCCAACCAGACCATATTATACATTTTTCATCGAAAGAAATAAAGACGAACTAAATTTCATTAAATGAACAATTTTTTCTCAGTGTAAAAATGACCCTTTAAAAATGATCTTTAATAAAGGTTGTGCATTGGACTACACCATGTCGATATTATGGACCCTTTTCAAAGTGTACGATCGTGTTCGCCATTATACTCACAAACGCAAGCGCTTCGCGTCTCGTATTACCATCACACTTCGTGTCATGCATATTTTCTCTCTCCCGCATCTCGTATTCTTTTCACATTCCTCGAACATTGTTATTAAGCAATATCCAGATCAGTCATTAAGTCTGTTTTTTATAGCTGTATACAGTCTTCGTACTTAATTGTATTTTATAACTAGTGTACATTCACGGTTGCCACAGAAAATGAATTTTGAAATTGTCTGACTTTTTCAGATTTTCCAAATGAAAAATTTCCAGATGGAAAATTTTCCATGACTAATTTGTAGAAAAGCTAATCTATATTATTAAAAACAACGCAAAAAAAGCTTAGCATAATAAAGCAAAAAATAAATTAGTTTTGGAAAAAAGAATGCAGTTATGACGAAAAAGAAGAATCAAATAAAAATAATATATGAATTTTAATTATTTTATTAAAATCGTCTAAAGTGCACAAGTTTTGAACGTATTTGACTAAACATCAGATATATTTAAAAAATTACAACTATTACTTGTAATAGAAGCAGTTTAAGGAAATTGCAAGCAAATTTCGAAATTCCAGGCTTTTTTACATTTTCTCCTGACTTTTCCATGACCAATTTTAATTTCTCTGATTTTTTCCGATTTTCCAGGTCTGTGGTAACATCAACATTCTTTATAATGAAATAAGCATAGATACTTTCTAAAATTGTTGGAATAAAACCTAATTCTAAAGAGTAACAAAGAATGACAATTGAGCCAATGTTGAAAAAGAGTGACTCAATTGTCAATTTTTTTAAAAGCGAGATTTCACTCTTTAAAGTTACATTCCACTCCAAAACTTGTAGAGAGTACATTTAATATTTGACAAAAGCGAGAAGAAAAGTTCTAATGCAATCCAATGCAATAAAAAACAACGTGACTCTATCAATTTTTATCCATATGGCAATTAATCTTTTATATATTTAATTAAATTTTATATATTTAATCTTTTATATATATTTAATTAAATTTTTAGTAATTAATGTATTTTTGTAAATTATACGTGACTGAAGAAGACTTCGTAAAGTCGAAATTAGTTTTGTTCAATTTTTAATATATCTAACACATTAATATAATTAATAATTTATATCCTTTATTATTAGTTTGTCATAATTAGCCGTCTCTCAACAGAGTGTATGATATGAATAAAAATACACCTAATCTATTATTCTATCTATCTATTTGCAGGATCTCGTATCATCAGAAATTTCATTTCGATAATACTTAGAAGTGATATTTTGCAGAACGAGGACATTCAACGAATTTTTCGGCAGAAATGCACAGCAACGTTTCGGAAGTCGGTCAAACGGAGTTAAGCGTCCTCGTCGTTGTCGTTATCGTTGAGCAAATATTGATTCGAGTTGTTTCGAGTTGTTTGACGTTGTCAACTGAAATCGCACACTACTCTGCAATTAACTAGTCTGTTATCGAGCGGCTGAGCGGGAAACTCGAGGGGTTAATTAGGGGTGATAAACCCACAACTGCGGTTCCATGACTCTCGCGCGCGTGCTTCAACCAGTCGATAAATTTCGATCGTCCGCAATTCTCATCGTCCCGAGCATTGTCCGTGCGTCACACCGTCACGCATTGTTGTATCAGCCGCGTAATAATTCGTGCAGTAAACAGACCGCTCCGCCAGCCTTTCGCGTGGCAATTTTGCAGAAAATTGCGACCTATTCAAACCGCGCGTTTTAATAATCTGTACCGTTCCGTTCGCGTCTATGTATAAATTACGGGAAAGAACTTTCCCTTTCCGCCGTTCAGAAAAGGGCAAAGAAAATAGAATTCCGGACAATTGCGCGCATCGTACCCTCGCGGAATAATAAACAACCCGTTCAATCTTTATCTCCCCGACGATGAGAAAGCCGGCGATCAGAGAGAGCCGCACGTTTTCTGGCAGCGAGACGGAATCCTCGATGACACGATAAAAAAAAAGACCGCGCTGGAATTCCCGTTCAAAATCAATAAAGTTACCCCTACCAATCCCCGCGGAATCGAAATAAAACGACTTGGCGATGTCGCCGAGTGGCGGTGCCGTGTCTTCCGTCCCCCGTTTGAGGGAGGAGTGAAGGTAAAGGAGATCTCCTGACTCTCTTGCGTCGGTTGCTTTTATTATAAAATACGAAGGGCAATTTTCATGTTTTTCTTCTTGTGAATCAAATTATTCAGGTATATAAATTTTGATTGATCGCCAAACAAAACCATCAGTTCGGATTTTTTCTCAATTGTTGCGCTTTTTTTTCTCGTCTCGATACATCGCTTAAAAAAGTTTAAAGCTCGCTGTACATAAAATGTAAAATGAAACATTTTTCCTGATTGATTATAAAAGCTCGTTGGGTTCCCCTTTTTGATATAACATCGTGTTACGAAATCCGATTGTTCCAACTCTCCCTTCCTCTCAAGCAATACGTTTAAATGTATTACCTGACGAGGCAGTTAACTAAACTCTAATAGACTAATTATCTCGGCTGCTCTTCACCGGGGAGGGGCTGACGAAATTACGAATAAGTTTTCAGCAAATTACCAAACAACATTATTCCGCGCGTTGCACGAATATACAGACGCTACATGGAATTTGTTAAATTCGCTCGCAACCGAATAATAATGGCAATAGTGGAGAAATACAGTAAATACAGTAAATACAGTAAATAAAATTCTCGTGGCTTAACATGCTCTGATTAAACTTAATTAACCGGTATGCATCACTGCAACAGTATACCAATTAAAAACTATAAAGGGAAATAACGCTTTATAAAACATTTTTATTTATTATGTTGTAATTTCACTTTACATATAATTACTGTTTTATACATGATTATTGTTTCATTTGATTTCATTCGTTTTTCCATTTGATTCGTGTTAATAATTGAAATATCGAGAAGAATAATTCAAGGTAATAAAAGTTATAAAAATTTATTTAATTGCAAAATAACACGCAGGGTTGCTACAGAAAATAAATTTTAAAATTTCTTGACTTTTTCAGATTTTTTTTAGATGAAAATGGAAAATTTTTCAATATAAAATATGTAAATTTTAACACATTTAAAGTCAAGAATTGTGGAAAGCTAGCATATATTATTAAAAACAATGCAAAAAAGGTTTAGCACACTAAAATTTTGCAAATTCAAGCCAACAAAAATAAATTAGTATTGGAAAAAAGACGCAGTTATGAAAAAAGACGATCAAATATTGAATAAAATATAAATTTTAATTATTTTATTAAAATAGTTTAAAGTGTGAGTTTTGAACGTATTTCACTATAAATGTCAGATATAATATTAAAAAATTATAACAATTATCTAGAATAGGAGCAGTTTAAGGAAATTGTGAGCAAATTTCAAAATTCCAGACTTTTTTACATTTTCCCCTGACTTTTCCCGGTTTTCCAGGTCAAGTAATTCTGAACACGGTATCCTAAAACAACGCGCACGTCATTTTCCAAATTTTCCAAATTTGTCACTGATTTTTCAAATATTTTAAATTATTAGTTGAGCCAAAAAAAAAGGAGAAAATAACGGCATTCCAATTCGAGCACTCGTTGATTCAAGACAAGACAAAAGCTCGGTCGATCGGCTATATTCGGTTTTATTTCTCGTGAACGCGAAAACGTAACAAGCCACTTGACCACGTTGCATATTTCAGAATGGGCCAACTAGTGCTCAGCCAGACAGTGTGCCAAGTCCTTCATTGGAAAATGGACGAGTATGGTGTTCGTTATGTAAAATCCAAACCACAACGTCGGAAAGATCGCTAATTAAAGAAGACTCAATTGTCGTTCCATCGAACTACGTCACTTTGTTGCCATTCCCAAAAGAGAGAGGAACAAAACAATCTCTCTCTCTCTCTCTCTCTCTCTCTCTCTACTCTACTCTACTACTCTACTACTACTACTACTACTACTACTACTACGTAC